>NW_016817388.1:329923-363166 GCF_001698545.2 Rhinopithecus bieti | reverse complement strand
ATGTTAGCCAGGATGGTCTTGATCTCCTGACCTCGTGATCCGCCCGTCTCGGCCTCCCAAAGTGCTGGGATTACAGGCTTGAGCCACCGCGCCCGGCCCGCTAGTGTATTCTTTAATCAGGTTTCAGCAAAAGTCCTGAAAGGAGGTACTAAGAACTGACAATCCCCTCCTTAAAAAAAAATGGGGAGAGACTAGGTTTACATCATAATGTTGATTCAAGATCATACAGAAGATAAACAGAAAAAGGGGAAAAAACCCACAACAGTTTAGAACAGGTTCCTAAATGGGCCATCACTTATGTGCACCCTGGAGGGGTTGGTAATAATCATCAAGTTGTAGAAAAAGCATAGCTTTGGAGGCAGAGAGATCTGCATTAAATCCTCGTTCTGCCTCTTAACAGCCCTGTGTTGACCTCTCTTGTTTAGACTACTTCAAAGTCCTGCGAAATGGTCCTGTTGACCCAGACTCTATCCATCCCAAACCATTCTCCATAATCCTATTACAATTACTTCCTAAAAACCAAATCTGGTCATACAATGCTCTGCTTAAAGGTCATATTCAAAATAAAATGTTTAGCAAGGCCCTTATTCTCAGAAGGTTCTTATCAACCTGGTCTAATCCACTTCTTTAGCCTTACGTGCTCCCTCCCCTCACTCACTCCAAGCTCCAGCCTTCATTCCATCTTTGATCCCATCCACAGTCTTTCACAACTCAGAATCTCTGCTATTCCCTTACCTGGCAAGCCCATTTTACCCTTCTTCCCTGTCTTAGTCTGTTTATGCTGCTATAACACCCAAAACTGGGAAATTTATAAACAACAGAAATTAATTTCTCCGTTATGGGAGCTGGGAAGTCCAAGATCAAGGTACCAGCAGGGTCAGCGCCTAGTGAGGGCTGCTCTCTGCTTCAGGATGCCACCTTGTTGCTGCATCCCCCAGAAGAGGTGAATGCTGTACCATCACATGGTGGAAAGGCAAAAGAGGGGTTCCACAGCTCTCTCCAGACTTTTTTTTATAAAAAGACATATCCCATTCTTGAGGGTAAAGCCCTCATGCCTTAATCACCTCCCAAAAGCCCCAGCTCTTAATACAATCTCCTTGGGAGTTAATTTCCAACATATGAATTTTGGAGGTACACATACATTCATACCATAGTATTCAACCAACAAACTCCTACTCATTCTTTCAGGCCCAATGAAGTGTTCTCTCCACCAGGACATCTTCCCTAACTTCCCTAGGCAGTTAGCTTTCCCTCATTTGTGATCCAAAGGTAGCTTATTTAAATTACTTACTGTACTGCATTGAAATGGTCAGTTTACCTGCCCAGCTCCCTCCTCCAACCCCACACCATCCTTCCCTCTCTCACTGATATCCACAAAATCCAAACTGTGAGCACCTCTAAGGATCTTTGGATCCTCAGTGCCTACTAGCTAACAAGTGTCTGAAAAAATATTTATCAAATTTAGAAAAAGAACGAGTAAGTGAATGAATGAGTGAATGACTTGAAGGACATCTGAACATCTAGGACCTAAGAATTTTGATGAATGAGACTCATGACCATCAAAGGAAAAGGAAGGAGATGAAAGGATGAGTAAGATTTCCTCAGGTGTTGAAATATATACTATATGTATTTGTTGCTTAAGGGTCCCAAATGGCTATAAATAATAAATACAGACAATATTTATTGGTACAATGGTAAGTGCATCATTTACCCAACAGGTTGGAACTACTCTTTCTAAGCCACTACTATCTTCATAGGTCAATATGTTTTTTGGCACACACAATATGGTAGAAAATGTGAACTATGTATCTGTCAAACAGTAACAAAGCACACTTTAACCTAGTAAGTGGTGTCAACTCCTTCTGTGCCTTTATAATCCATTTATCTAAATCCTACTTAGTTGGAGGATTATAGTTCTCATATATCTAGATAGGAGCTCTTCCCATTAGGTAAACGGTTCACACATACAGTAAATAAGGCTATAAAAAATCGTATCTAATTTTGCAAAAGAAAAAAAGTATTTGATATAAAGGAAGGAAATCGGGATCATGCCAAACAAGCAATTAAAAACTGTCGACAGATAGATCTTTTTTTGGAGTCCCTTAAAAGAGAGGAACTGGCTAAGAATTTCAAAGGAAACCGCCAACAGAAAAAAGAACCACTAGAAAAAAATCTAAAATTTCACTGGAAACAGGAGGCTGCAAAGTAAAAGGGAAAAATTTAAGGAAATATAAGCCACATCTTCAAACATCAACATGAAAAAGGAATGCTAAAATGGTAATTTCTTTAACGTGGAAGTGTCAGAGGCATTTAAACCAGAGCAACTCCATCTTGAATAGGAGCTGGGTAAAATAAGGCTTTGGCCTATGGGGGCTGCATTCCCAGGAGGTTAGGCATTCTTAGTCACGGGATGAGATAGGAGGTTGGCACAAGTACAGATCACAAAGACCTTGCTGATAAAAGGATGCAGTAAAGTAACTGGCCAAAACCCACCAAAACCAAGACTGCGATGAAAAGTGACCTTTGGTTTTCCTCACTGCTCATTATATGCTAATTATAATGCATCAGCATGTTAAAGACACTCCCACCCGTGCTGTGATAGTTTACAAATACCACGGCAACATCAGGAAGTTACCCTATATGGTTTAAAAAGGGGAGAAACCCTCAGTTCTGAGAACTGCCGACCCCTTTTCAGGAAAACTCATGAATAATCCACTCTCTGTTTAGCATATAATCAAGAAGTAACAGTAAGTGTAAGCAGCTGAGCAGCCTATGCTCTGCTTTGCCTATGGAGTAGCGATTCTTTTGTTTCATTACTTTCTTAATAAACTTGCTTTCACTTCCCTCTATGGATTGGCCTCAAATTCTTTCTTGTGTGAGATCCAAGAATCCTTTCTTGGGGACTGGATCAAGACCCCTTTCCAGTAACAGAAATGACAGAAAGGGCTAAATGGATCACAAAGTAGTTGAAATGCAAATTACAAACAATGTCACTACCATTAGGTCTCACCAAATAAGAATAAAAATGAACTCAGGAATTCAAGGTTGCAGTGAGCTATGATGGCATCACTGCACTCCAGCTTGGGTGATAGAGTGAGGCCCCCTCATCTCTAAAAAAGAAAAAAAAAGGGAACGTAACTAATATCCAAATAATTCTAACTAAAATGTTTTCACTGAATATATTATATTAGTGTTTGAAGTAAATATTAACACGCTTTGGGTTTTGGGGAAACTCTTGCTAATCTTTGACCTAACCATTGTTATATGTCAGTCAGGACTAGAAATGGAGGAAACACTGACATTAGTATTCATTGATTCTTAAAGAAATCAGAAATGAGAAGCCTAATTGAATCAAAGTCACAAGGATCTGAAACCTCCCTCCCCTGATCTGGTGAAAAAGAGGATATTCTGTGGAAGGTAATATCTTGATCTAAATTCACAATATCATGCAAAACTGTATTTCTATGATCTATGATAATCGTAACTGAACTTGAACTCTAAATTTTCTGACCTACTTCACTACTGACCCTTAGCAGAAGAAAGATGCTTGTTTATAGCTGTTTACAGCTTACACTTCACTGATGCCATTACTACATTTGAACATACTGTAAATTAGTGATGGAATGCAAACTAGCTACTAAATTAATTAAGTTGTTAATCTCATTAGCCAAAAGGTAAGAACAACTTCCAGCATTATGTAAGTATTTCAGACTTATCTGAAATACAATAATCTTACCTGTAGGTTTTAGAACAGGGGAAAAAAACTCTAAAAACTATAAATAATGTCAAATAAAACATAAATTTCCAAACAACATTGATAACAATTCCATAGGAAAGCTTACATTCAGTGATACTTTTGCCTTTTTCTTCTTAAAGTGTCCTTTCTGGAAATGAACATTATCTATTTCCATACAAGTTTTACTTCATAATATTCAACTCCTAGCCTGTTTTCCCTAGAATAAAGCGAAACTCAGAAAGCTTACAATCTTTAAATTTCATTATTTGGTGGCTTTATTTGTTCAAATAGCAAACTTAAAATTATGTTAACTGCAACTGAGAGACTGATTAATTAATAATGAAGTTACAAAATGTATCCTAGTATTTCTAAATTAATGTAGTGACAATAGTGGTTAAGAACCTGGACTCAAACCATATTCTCTAGGTTAAAATCCTAAATTTGATCTGGGTGCAGCGGTGTGCACCTGTAATCCCAGCTACCTGGGAGGCTGAGACAGGAAGATCACTTGACTCCAGGAGTTTGAGGCTGTAGGGTGTGATGACTGCACCTGTGAACAGCCACTGCTCTCCAGCCTAGGCACCAAGACAAGACCCTGTTTCTAAAAACAAAGGAAAAAAAAAATTCCTAGATCTGCCATTTTCCAACTCTGTGACCTTGAACAAGTCACTTAACCTCTCTGTTCTGTTTTCCTAAAAGTAAAATTAATGGTGCTAGTAACAGTACTTACAGAGTTGTTGTGAGCTAAACAAGTTAACACAGCTAACGTACTTAGACAAAGTGCTTAGAACGGTACCCAGTATATAGTAAATTCTATATACATGTTTGCTGTTATTCCTTAAATCTGTAAAGGGAGCTCAGAAAGGTGCCGTTCATATTTAATTTTATCTAATTATATTTTAAAATACTTAAGGAAAATAATCTATTTTCTGCCATTGAAACTCTCACGACCCTATGTTCTTAACTTTTCCAGAAATTCTACAACAGTAGGCTGGATAATAAATATTTCCTAAGGTGAAAGGCCACAGAGATTAAAGTTATTTTACTCTCTTTTCGAATTCAATACAACACAATTGTTTTAGCTCTGAGGGCATTCTGGTATTTGGGGCATTTGTCAAATAATGAAATGAATCATAAATTAGATTATAATTGTTATAATTTCTAGTTATTATTTGTTTGTCTTCAGTTTACTCTGTACCCAAAAGAGGGGGAAGGGATGGCCAAAAAATTCTTAGGCAACAGTAGTTGATATAATTGAACACCAACATTACCTTTATCACTTCCATAATAATAGAATACTGTTTTACTGAGAGCACACCACCGTTTCTGCCATTCAAATCCCAGAAAGCTGTGATCTGCAATAAAGAGGGGAAAATGTAAGGCCATTTCCTTACTGTAAAAGAAAAAGTTAATTAATATGATTTCTAAGATTCCTCTGAGCTCTAACATTCTGTGACTAATTTGTATCTTCTTTTCCAAGAGACAAAAAACCAAACAACAACAAACCAACAAAGCTAAAGGGAATAAAGTAAAGTAGCTACGGGGCTGCCATACTTATGGGATCAACAGCATGGCTAACCAAGTTTTCTGACAGGGACAGTCAAAAAGGCATCTGACTATACAATCTTGAGATAATTGATCCATTTGGGTCTCATTTTCTCATCTGTTATAAAAAGAAGGGGGAGGAGCTAACCTAGATTATTTCTGTTACTCTTTCAGTTTTAAAATTCAGCTAAGAAAAGCAAAATGAAATATAAATAGAAAGGCCCAAAGGGACTACCAGAGAGATAAGCACAATGGTAATGAAAAGACTATCTGCTTTTCATTTCTCATATTGTAAAACCACCTCCATATTTCATTTCCATTAAATATTGGTGTTGAAAGAGTGAGACCATATGGTCAACTCCCAATTATCACAGCCAATGGAGAGGAACACTGAAATGAATAATAGACAATGGCAGACAAGATGCCAGGCTTGATCTGAACCACGGTGCATGCCAGGTTGGGCACAGGAGAACCTGCTGCTCAGCCCAGTGAGATACTGGTGAGAAATCCCACCTTTGAGAATATAGTCATGGCCTGCAGCTTTCCTTTGAGAGGCAGGAAACAGCTCCTGAATCATTTACAAATAACCAAGGTTGACAACTAAAAATCTGACCTAATGTTTCTTATTAAAAATTATTTAAAGCTAAGAGTTATATTTTGTGGTTTGGATAATGTCATCCAGATTTTCTTACAATCTTAAAACTCTTTAATCACCTAAAACGAATATTGCCTCCACATGTATACTACAAACATGTTCTGTCTAAGGATGTAAGCATTTTTACATTTTTCATTAGAACCTTAAGTTTACCTTTTCTGCGTTTTTCAAGGTAGCCAGCCTTTAGAACAAAAGGAAGGTCTTGTGCTGCAATTGGAGGAAACTGGGCTCCTATGAGAAGTTGGGGAGAGGAAAAAAAAAAAGCAGTGGGTAATCCATTTAAGAAAAAAACAAGTGCCAGATCTCATTAGATTCAGTGTGCTTTTAATTACTGAAATTGTTTAAATCTAAGTCTATTAGCCTTGTTTCATATCCATTCCATAGATTAATCCCCTCTATCCCCCCTAAAAGTCTCAAAAAGTAAAAAAAAAAAAAAAAAAAAGTTCTGTGCTCATCTTAATATATCCTCCCAAAATACAAGACTGAGAAACTATTATAAATAAATGCAATAAATCCCTGAAACAGAGGTTAAGAATTCCAAACAAATCATAGCTTCTTTATATTTATATTGAATTAATTCTTTAAAAATTTCAATACATATTGACTCTTACCTGCATAATCCCTATACCTACCAAGTAAAACATAAAATGCTTTTCCCCTAGAAGCAAATGCTGACACTTGTTTCTCTGAGCCCACAGCAAATATTCTCTCTGTTTGTATTCAGAGAAATCTTGTGGACATTCCACTGAGTGAGTATGCTTTAGGTTTTTATAGGGCATTTAAGAGTCTAAAACTAGATAGATCTGATAAAACTATTATAAACAAACACTGGATCCCTAAAAAAAGTTTCTAAATCAAGCTAAAGTTGATTAGAAATTGTATATTCACGGTCATGGATTATAGGTTACTCAATTTTACAAGTGTTCAATATTTTTATAAACTTCATTAGCAATATAAGTTATCTGCCAGGTGCAGTGGCTCACGGCTGTAATCCCAGCACTTTGGGAGGCTGAGGCGGGCGGATCACTTGAGGACAGGAGTTCGAGACCAGCCTGGCCAACATAGTGAAACCCTATCTCTACTAAAACTACAAAAAAAAAATTAGCCAGGCATGGTGGTGGGTGCCTGTAATCTCAGCTACTTGGCAGCTGAGGTAGGAGAATCACTTGAACCCAGGAGGTGGAGGTTGCAGTGAGCCAAGATCACGCCATTGCAATCCAGCCTGGGCCAAAAAAAAAAAAAAAAGAAAGAAAAAAGAAAAAAAATATAATAGTTATCCTCAGCATTTTACTAGAACTCTAGCAAGTGAAAACAACCAATCAAAAGAAAGTCTGTATGTAATACATCCAGTGGAAGTGGTTTCAGTACAGCTTAGGATAGAAAATGTGTTTGAGTACAAACATACAATTAGAATGAATAAGATCTAGCATATGATAGCACAACAGAGTGACTATAGTCAACAATAATTTATTGTATATTTTAAAATAACTAAGTGGCCAGGTGCAATGGCTCATGCCTACAATCCCAGCACTTTCGGAGGCTAAGGAAGGAGGGTCGCTTGAGCCCAGGAGTTTGACACCAGCTTGGGTAACACAGTGAGACCCTTATCTCTATGAAAAATTAAAAAATAACTGGGTGTAGTGGTATACATGCCTGCAGTCCCAACCAGTGGAGGAGCGGGGTAGATGTGGAAAGAAGGGGGTCTGAGGTGGAAGGATACCCCAAGAGGTCAAGGCTGCAGTAGGCCATGATCATGACACTGCGTTCCAGCCTGGGTAATAGAGAGAGACCCTGTCTTTAAATAAATAAATAAATAAATAAATAAATAAATAAAATAACTAAATAAATATAATTGGATTCTTTGTAACACAAAGAAAGAATAAATGATTGAGGTGATGGATACCTCATTTATCCTGATGTGATTATCATGCATTGTATGCCTGTATCAAAATATATAATATGCCCCATAAATTTGCCTATTATGTACCCACAAAATTAAAATTAAAAAAACAGAATGGGTTTGATAGGAAGTTTATTATATACAACTCATCACATAATTTTACCAGCTTTTTTTTTTAAATATCATGGGGATCACAGTAGTGATAAAGTTATGGATATTTTGTCTTAAGAAATAAAGCTTAAAATTAGAGTACTAATTTCAGCTCCTTGGTGGATCAATTTCACTTAGTAAACACAACACAGTATCATTAAAACATATTTAAAATAGAACTCTGATTTTGAAATGTAAATGAAATTTTAGGGAAAGTGTACATATTTTAATAGCTGTTCAATAAATGTATCCAGTTTTTTTTTTTAAAATAAACTTGGTACATATAAAGGTATAAATTATTTATTATAGTATTTTGCACATAAAACAAAAACTACAAACAGAAATCTTATCTATGTAAACAAGTCCTGGTCAACCACTAAACTAAAGCGGCTAATTGTGGGATGATTTGGTCTCATTAAGGGGTAGTCCCACAACTCTCTCACTTCCGTTGGGCATAATAAATGTTCTTTACATAAGGAATGGATGTTCACAAAATCTTAAGAAGAAAAGTTAAATTATTCTGAAAAGAAATGGGTACCTTTAGCATAGCTTTCAACTCTAAAATGTTACTAGTCAAAAAGGAGATAGAGATGGGAAGAAGGGAGAGGGGAAAGGAAGTGGGGGAAAAGGAAAAGGAGAAGGGAAATTAGAATTTACTAGCATTCAATATACACATAGCCTAAGTCTTTTGCTTTAAGAAAAATGTTGACTAAATTTCCACCTGATACATCACAATAAAATTTGATGTCATAAGCAATACTTATTCTGAATTATAAATTCATGTTTCTAATATAAAATCTTTTATTTCTTCCCTGGGGAGTGGAGGCATACTTTTTTTTAACTGAAATTTCATTTTTCTAAACCTTTATTGCTGTTTGTCCAATATCCAGGATTTGTTTAATAGCCACGTGAATTCTTTAAAACACAAAAGTACACTAATAGCAATCCCTGTAAATACTTTAGATTTTTAAATTTTCAGAAGAACCATTTGGTTTGTATATCACCAGGAGCATACGGACAATACTTTCTGATGGCAGGGATGGAAAATCTGTCATAACATATAAAAAAGTAGTAATTTCCTTTAAAAATATGAATTCTCATATCATTTAGACCTCATATCACTATGCCTACAATGATTAATGCTATTGACATTTAGGAAGATTCAGATTGGTATAAAGAAACAAGACTATAAATATACAGGCATAATGACACATGAAGAAAAAGAAATTAAGGCTAATGTAAGCCTATCTGTCAGGCAACAACAAACAGCTGCCACGTTTGCCATACACCGCAATTACATTACCTCACTATGTAACACAGCCAATTATACAACATTCCAGTGAATTCACAATCACATTCTCAGCTTCACTATTAAAATTCAAACCTTGTCCTAAAGAAAAGTTTTGCACTGGGTCTTAGTCCTTTGCACATAGTAGGCATTCAGTAAATGTTAGCTTTTATTAGCTATTATAGTTAAATACTGTTATACGTTAGTATAACTGTAACTACTAGTTCAAGTGAATGGATGCTAATGTAAATATAAGACTATGTTGCTCAGAGAAAGTTAATCAGAAATGAAAGATAGGAAAAAGCATGATTTGGCAACTATACAAGTTAAGCATTGTAGCTGCTTCTAAAGCAGTTAAAAGATTTCCTTTTACTAAGTGAAAGTGGTTAATGAAAAAATTATATCCTAAGGGGAAAACAAAAATTAACCCATATTCTGGGGACTAGACTATGCTACAGGAATTTATTACATGGACTTGCTTAAGTGGCCACAAACTTTCAGTACCCAAGAAAGTAAGGTATATACTGAGAAAGACTAGTTTTCTTTTTATAAAATGATTATGTATTTCTTATATGATAATCCTACTTTTCTAAAGCAGCTCAAAATATTAGATATTAAAATCGACACCCTACAAGGGCAACTAAGCAAGGAATGGGTCTTCTTCCAATGTGCAATTTGAGAATCTGAAGCATTCAAAATGGCAAAAAGGTCACAATGAATTCAAATAAACAAGTATCAAGTGCCGATATTCCCAGCAATTCAGGGAAAAAGGCAATAGTGAAATCCAAATTTCCCTATAATTAGGTTGATACTTTATTCATAAGGTAACTGTTTCTAAAAGATAACTCAAGAATTCTAGTATGTGTCTTAAAGTTTTTGCCTTAAAAACAAATGGTGTATATCGTAGACATAGTACAGCAAGCTTCAGGTATGGATACTAGAATTTGAAAAGCAGAGAAGAGATACAAAGTATAAAAATTAATAACAAATTACCTTAAAATTAAGGTATTACCCACTCTTGGTGATTTTATTAAACTATTACTTTATCTTTTTTTTCTTGAATCTAGGATGAAAACATTGGAATGTTTAAATGCCTGTAATATACTTAAGAAATAAGCATTATCTTTTAAAAGTGTTAACAATTAAAATAATTATTTCAGAATGAAAAACAGTAGTTACTTCAATTTCAGAGAAAAATATGAAGTCTGTAGTAGGAAGTATCATTTAGCGACATTCCAGGTGTTAGGCTGGTCAGGTCTAAACCCAGTCTTGGCATTAACAGGGTAGACAACTGCATTACTGTATTTAGGACAAAGAAAAGTAGAAAAATGTGTCTAGATCACAGAAGCTTCACTCAGAAGACAAGGCCTAGAGCAGCATGCAAGTCCCTTGAGTAGGCAAGGGAATGAGAGTGAGAGAGAGTTAGAGTTGGGGGAGAGAGAGAAAGAGCTAGAGTTGAGGAGAATGGGAGGTCTAATGGTCCTTTCTTTTTTATTTAGATTTCTCAAATCTAAATGAACAAATGTTGATTCACAATTTTGTCCAGTATTGGGTGCCTCAATACACTATATTCCAGGGTCTTCCCTGACATTGATGTGTCTCCTAATAGACTCTTCCCTGATACATACACATACACACACTCACACACACAAACACATACACACACACTATATCCCAGTCTAACACCTCTTTAAATGCATTACTTTATCTAAGACAGTATGCGACATCATTACCAAAGTGTAATGATTCAGAGACATTTTCAAAATAGATATGTTTTATTATCATTTTTATTTTTTTATATGCAACTTTGGTGATCAATTTAAATGCTAGACTTCTAAGGAATCCAAAGCCTTATTTTTACTATTTTATCATCAATAAATCATCATATTATTGGCTTCATTACACTAATACATTCACACTTTTTTGGTTGTTTAATCTAGACTTTATGCAAAATTACAACTAGGGTCTGAGCTTCACCTTTTGCTCCCTTCAATTTTCCCTTTTCTAGTTGGCATTTATATAGTTTTCAACATGAACACCAAGCTTTCACATAGTGTAATTCTTCCTACCACCTATACTCGACTAAAGTTTCCTTTTCCCTTATATTGGAAAAGAAAGAAGATACTTTTAAAAGACTGTTATTATTCGTAAGATTTTCACTCTGAGTCAAGATTTTGGTCCATTTAGTCAAATATTCTGTGTCACCACATGATGTGACTGTTTTCCCTGAACTCCAAAAAGTAAAGAATAAACTTCTCAACCATACAACCATATCTTTTTTCCTGACAATTCATATAAATAAAGCATCTACAAGTTTATTTAAACCTTTTCAAATTCTTCATTTTCACCTAATAGTTGGGATACTGAGTTCCATAAACTGGCCATCTCCTAGGAGGAGATAGTGCTTCCTTTTATCTCTTCTAAACTCATGTAGTAAACTACCAAAAATGCAGCCCAGGCTGTAGTGCAGTGGCATGATTTTGTTATTACAACCTCTGCTTTCTGGGCTCAAGCGATCCTCCCACCTCAACCTCCTGAGTAGCTGGGATTATAGGTGCACAACAGCATGCCTGGCTAATTTTTGTATGTTTTGTAGAGACAAGGTTTCATCATGTTGTCCAGGCTGATCTCAAACTACTGGGATCAAGTGATCTGCCTGCTTTGGCCTCCCAAAGTGCTGGTATTATAGGCATGAGCCACCATGCCTGGCCAATAGACCCATTTTTTAAAAAAAGTATTTACCCACTTAATGATTGCTTTATATTTGAAACATGTATTAGGCTTTGATTGTCCAAAAATATTATCTCATTTCATGATGGTGATACTCTCACCTATCCACCAGTGGTTATTTTATTATTTAGATTAGCTTCTCCAATTGAAGTTCATTTTTCTTAAGAAGCGGTAAACAGAATGAAAGTACACTTTCAGGTGCCAGTATGTCATAACACCAATACAATCCCAATGCGTTGTAATTTTGTATAAAGGTAGAGAAATGCTTTCTGTTTTGCTTCCACTATCCTTACAGTTGATGTCCACTATCTTAACAACATTTTTGGCTGAAGGGTACATTAGTACTTAGCTTTAGGAAATAATCCATAAAAAAGCCTCAGTTCCCAGAACTGTGACTGGCTCAGAATTCATCATTCCACAAGTGCAGTTTAATTACACTTTATAATTATACACATAAACTTACAAGCTATTTTCCCTGTTTCTAGAAATTATGTAATAGATACAAAGATGCAGGGATGCAGACACTTCATTTCTTTTCTAATAGGTTTTAAGTATAAAATTCATTAGCATATCTGCAAAGTAAACAAAGAACCAAAACAAAATAAGACTATGCACCAACAAAGGAGAGAAACCTACAGTTAACTTGGATATAAATAGTAAATAAAATGTTTTAGTGGTACGGCACATATTCAGAAGCTTAGCTTTACATTGATACTGACTTCAAAATCCATGGTAGAGATTAAAGAAGTCTGCAATGTAATCTCAGTTCTAAACATTTTTTTTTTTTTAACCTTAAACATGTAACTTAGCCTCTCTGGACTCAATTTCTTCTTTTAAAACCTAAAAAAAAATAGGTTCAATCATCTCCAAAGCCCTCCAATTCCAGAAGTTCATAAAATATATCCACACTAATATTTTTCTTGTCCTTTCAGTAGTAAATGGCCAAGGTCCAAGATAGATTGAAGTTTCAATTATATCAAATGTGGAAATTGCTCACAATCTATTTTTTATAGAACAACTAGTAACTTCTTTTACATCTAGCACAGAACTATTTTATGTCATTTAAAAGGTTTAATATTCAGCTAGAACCTTGCCCTGGAATATGTGTGATAGAAATAAATATATAAATTAAATATTTTTCATATTTGAATAATTCTCCCCTCCATATGGGAAATTTGGAATTTCAAATCTGTTTATCAGTATTTTTAGTAGCAAAAGGAAGACATTATATATTCAATGAGCATCTCAAACAATAATCACTGCCATAACTCTAATAGAGGACTAATTGTGTTACTTTAGCATAGTCTTTCCAAAAAGCTTGTTTTCTCATCGTAGCACTATTACTTTCTTCAGAAGAGATTCACCAATGAATACACTAGTACTAGCGATCTCTAAGCCTATTATGATGTTTCTTTCAAGAAAAACAAAAACAAAAAAGCTCACACCATGCTTTGACATTAAGATGGTCAACTTTCAATTGGTAGAACCATAGAATTCTCAGGAGGGTTATGCCTTGGGGAAAACGCTTTAAGAACTGACATAGCAGCCTATGTGACTACACTGGGGTAAAAGCAGAGGTTACAACTCAAGGGTTTAACATCTGCTAATCTCCTCCCTCCTCTGAAAAGTGGCCATTTTGAAGGCTACCAAGCAAAAACGGAATAACCATGAGGATAATTCAAATTTGCCTTTATTAACTCTAAAGGAGTTAAGAGTGGAAATTTTCACTATGCCTTCAATAGGTCTATTTGGAAACAAAGAAGACAATAACTATTAATATCATAGCTACATGCATGTAAGATATGCTCATGAATATAATCCAAAAGATTAAGCATTTGTTCAGAGTTCAATCAAAGCTTCTATTTTACATCTCTTCCTTCCTCCTCTCGTCCTCCTCCCTTCTCTCCTTCCTTTTCCTCCTCTTCCCTCCCCTCTGCTCCTCTTTCCCCTCCCTCTCCTCTCTTCTCCTCTCCTTTCCCTTTCTTTCTTCCTTCCTTTCTTGCTGCTGCTAATTTTCATAGAAATCTACAAAACTACAAAAAATTCTAATGGCAAGATTCCAGAATAATGAAAAGAAATCTGAAATCAATTGTGTTCATCAACATTGATTAAAATAATGCTCAAAAAGTCACAGATCAATAGTACATGTGAATTATATGATACACAGTCCAATTATCCTTCTCCATTCATTTAAAACTGCTTCTTTTACTTTAACATACACTTAAGTATACGACCAGAAACTGAACTATCTTATTACATATCTGAAGATTGCTTCTTTAGATAAATCTTTAATATAGAACTTCTGTCCCTTTCTCATAAAAGTAGATGTGAAAAAAATCTCTTTAAGAGTTCTGATTTGTTGGTCTAACAATAAACCACTAGTTATCACACTGTCAAAATATATTAAACTTGTTCCTTATAGAATTTTAAAATATGGTTTTTATCTAACAATTCTAGAGTTATTAATTTGTGGAAAACCTTATAAGACTCTCTCAATTATTTCCAGGGAAGATAGCATATCAATATACTGAATCAATCATTTTAAAATAAGGTTTTACTTTAGAGACAAGACTACTAGTTTATATATTTATAAACTATATGATATTATAATATAGGGCACCCTCTGTGTTTTTATATTTTAGTAAAGGTTACTTTTAAATAATAGATCTTTTGATTCCACATAAAAAATTTAAATCAAATTTTACCTTTCACATAAAGTAACTCCTCAGCAACTCTTTATCTGCCTATATCTTAGTCATCCACTCTGTAGCAAGTAAAACATTACATTCTAAAAAATAATAGCCTTCTAAAAAAGTCTATAATACATACTTTGAGAAAATGAGATGCAAGCTTAAAATGGAATACATTTCTCCTTAAGTTAAAATATAATTCTAAATATATCAAAATGTTCAGTCTCTAAATATATAAAATTAAATATATACAATTAATTATGAACTGGGTTTTAATTTAATGCATCTCTTTCCACAACAAAAGTGCCCCCAAACTGATACTGCATTTTAGATTCATGTTCAGAACCCTGGATTTATATTCAAATTGTAGGATGGCTACCAGCTCTGTGACTTAGCAAGTTACTCAATTTCATTAAGCTTTAGTTTTCAAATATTTCAATGTAGATAATAGGCGGGCATACTATGGAGAGTTACTGTGGGGATTTAGTAGGACAGCACTTAAGATAACTCTTTAAGAAATGTTATCTCTTATTACTACTAGTATTTTTAAAAGGCAACTCAAATTTGCCACAAGTCCATTGTTACACACACACACACACACACACACAAAAGGAGGCTGAAAATATAAACCACTAGAATAAAAACATGAATGTTAAACACCTTTTAACCACACGACTTTCTTTCTGGTTATAGATACTTGGCCAAAAACATATCTGATGCATAAATAAATATTTGACAAGATTATACATAATAAAGATTTGCATAAATGAAAAGGAACATTCTTAACTCATATATTAAACAATATTTTACTAGTCTATATTATGTGCCAGGCTCTTTTCTAAACAGTACCCAAAACAGAAAACTAGGAAACATAAACTCAACTTCACTGGAAATTTGTTGAAGGCATCTTAAAAGTCAAACAATTATATATAAAATTTAAACAATAACAATAAGTCCTCGGCTGGGGGCAGTGATTCACACCTGTAATTCTAGCACTTTGGAAGGCTGAGGCAGAAGGATCACTTGAGGCCAGGTGTTCGAGACAGCCTGGGTAACAAGCAACACCGCATCTCTATAAAAAATGTATTAATTACTCAGGCACAGTAACTCACACCTGTAGTCCTAGCTACTCGAAAGGCAGGAGAATCGTTTGAGCCCAGGAGTTCAAGGCTGCTTATGATAGTGCCACTGCACTCCAGCCTAGGTGACAGAGTGAGACCCTGTCTCAAATAATAACAATAATAATAGGTCCTACTTTTTCTTCCTTACCTATGCTATCTCTGTATCAAACACAACTGTTTCTATTATCTCCACACTATAAGCTTAAATATGTTTTTTTACAGCACTATCAGTGGCATGATTACAAATATCAGCACTGCAACAGTTAACATTTATTAAGCCTTTACCGTGAGTTAGGTAAAGATGATGATACCAGTCATCATCTCATTTCATCATCATATAACCCTAAGAGGTAAGTATTACTAACTCTATATTACCAATCAGAAATCAAGGTCACACACAATAAGTGGAGCCAGGACCTTACGTCTACTTGCCCAAAAGCCCATTTTCTGAAATGCTATGTTCCACTGCTGATGGAATAAATGAATGCCATCTATAGAAACTGTGGCAGACAACATCACTGCATTACTTTTCTATGGTATTAAAGCAATCACTATTATTTAAGATTAGTTCCCTAAGTGTAACATGACATATTTTAATGTACCGTACTTTTTTTTTTTTTTTTGAGATGGAGTCTTGCTCTTTCACCCAGGATGGAGTGCAGTGGTGCGTTCTTGGCTCACTGCAACCTCCACCCACCACGTTCAACGATTTCCCTGCCTCAGCCTCCCGAGTAGCTGGGATTACAGGCACACGCTACCATGCCCAGCTAATTTTTGTATTTTTAGTAGAGACGGGGTTTCACCATGTTGGCCAGGCTGGTCTCGAACTCCTGACCTCAGCTGATCCACCCACCTTGGCCTCCCAGAGTGCTAGGATTATAGGCGTGAGCCACTGCACATGGCCAATATACCATACATTTAAAATGTGGAGTGTTGTTTCATCTGTAAGATTTTGGGTCAATTTTGCTTCTTAAGAATGTATTTGAAATACTTCCATTTTGGTTTAAAAACATATATACACAAACACGGAACAAATTAGTTATGGGAAAAATGATGTTAATGGAAGGAAAAGGAGGTTCCTTTTGTATGCAGATTCCTCTAGCAAACTGCATAGAAATAAGAAATGAATATAATTTAGACTGAATTCTTTAGCTTCTTTCCACTCAACTATGCTTTATTTTTACATAGGCCATAGGACAATTCCTTCATTGATTTACTTACTTTTGCAACAGCTTTATGTTGTGTATTTTGAGGTATAAATTTTAAAATTATTTTCAGATTATAAGTAACATTTTATAATTTGTGATATTCTTTAAACTCATTTTATTTATTTTCCTATTCTGTATACATAAAGTTTAGAGTCATTAATAACACAAGATTATATCTTAAGTATCTGAAATAGGAATATGCATAGTTATAATGTCTTCTACATTGTACAGTATAATAAAACATGTTTTTGTTTCTGCCTTAAGAAAAATAACAAGTACGTAAACAATTGTCATTCTATTCCCATCTCCCAAAACAACTTTATTATTGAGGGGTGGTTAATATGAATAAATAAATAAGAAAAATAACAAGTGACAAATGTGTAGTTTGAAAACTATCAAACATGAAATTATTTTATGACTAACTTATTAATAGAGGTAAATTGCTGAATTAAGGCTCTCACTCTATTTCACAGTCCTACTCTGAGTATTTGATTACTAAATTGAGCTTGATTACTAAAGCAAATACATTCCCAAACATTCTTAAAGCTTTAGTCTTCATAAGTAAATAGTATACCTGTTTCTATTTAAGAAGGAAACTACCTAATTTTTTATTTAAATCAAGAAGTCTTGGCATTTTCCCTCTTCTGTCATTCAAAGTACCTACTCTGGTTTAAGGTGTTATAAGTATCTTCCTAAAAACACATGTGTATGCAATCTTTCTGCCTCTCTCTTACAGACACACACACAATTTGTCTTCCTTTCACCTAAAACAAGAGGTTTTTCCATAACTCTTTTTTCAATATAGATATGAAATTCATACATTCTTACCTAGTATTATTGTTAATTTAGTAATATAGTGCTTCCTTCTCCCCCCAAAAAGCATTTCACAGGCATTTGTATGATACATTTGGTGAGGCAAATTAAAAGCAAACAGGAGGTATCAGTGTGTATACATACACACAGGGTGGGACAGAGGGGGAGGATGGAAGATGGAGAAGAAGGGAAGGGTAAGGAAGGGGAGGAGGCAGACTGCAAAGCAAATACCTGTATAGAAAAATGTTAATGTTAGGGTAATTGGGATGAAAGGTATATGGAAACTCTGTGTGTTATTCTTGCAACTTTTCTGTGTCACTGTTTCAATATTTTTTAAAATCAAGGCAAAATTAGAAGTCAGGATGTAACAGAAAACAACTTGGAACTACAAAGTCATTTACACTTATGAGGAGTGGGCCAAAAATTCACTTATAAGCTTTATAACAACCAACATGGAGCAAGAAATATAATAAATTATATGAGCCATTGCCCATAAGATAAATACAGATCATTGTTCAGGGAAGAAAACACAACTATTTCTGGCTCCTGGTACTGAAATGAGAAAGAAATTTCTCCCATAGTTCTCAATGTCCTCAATAACATTTTTACAGTATATAAAAGTTTCATAGGGTTGTTTTGTATAACATTGCTCATATTAAGCCAAAAGCTTAATGCCAAAGTGAAATTCAGTAAAAGCAATTCTTCAGAGTACAAAACGAGAAGGCCCAAGTATACAGCTAGCTCCCAAAAGCTTTGTTAAACTCAAGAATAAGATCATAGAATATCTATAGGAACAGACACCCTGCACAATTTTCAGACAATCATTCCAAAATCCTGTTTGCCTATTAAATCTCAAGAAAAAGCTCCATTCTCAGGACAAAACTAACACAACTCTTTTTATGTTGCTGCTTAAGTCAAGAGCCATATCCTTTAACAACCAGCCAGGCTGGGGGTAAAATTAATATACTTATTTATCAATTTACAAAGTTTAATGACTTTGCAGGGACATAAATGTGGATGAAGATCATCTTAACACAAAAACAAATCAGCAACTGGCCTATAAAGTTCTAACTCAGTGCCAGGACAATTCTAGCCTGCAAAATTTTAAGCATATACCTACTTTGTATCCATAAAATGTCCACAGAACAACATGTTACTGAGAATGATAAAATGCTTGAGTCTACTCTTCAGTATGAACTGGCAATCATATGTACACCTAGGTAACTGAAAGGATTATAAAGCATTGTTATCCATATAACTGAGCAAATTACTAGAGAATTCATACTATAATTTCAATATTAGAACAATTAATGTGTAGCAGTTTTTCTTATTACTCTGGAAATAAAAGCATACCACATGCTTAATCATTTTTCTGATCCTTAGTTTCAAAGGGAAATAACTGTCAACAGCCATTTGTGAGACTGGCCAGGGAGACAGACATAGACATTCATGTGGTATTTACAATATCAGGCTAAAATGATGTGCCACAAGTGTATCTTTTTCACTAGAATTTGAGCAAGGGGATCATAAGGCAGTGTTCTGAAACTTGAGTGTGCATGGAAACCATCAAGCGTACTTCTTTCAAATGTAGAAGTATAATTTTAAACAAAATCATCTATATGGCTCAGAATGGTATATTTAAAAAACCTTGTTTTGTGTATAAGATTTGTAAAATATGGTCTAAGCTAATGTTCACTGCAAAATAAAAAAAATCAATACATAGATAAAACACAGTTCTGCAATCAGTACACACTGAAAACAGAAGGAAAATGCCCGAAATATAAATGATAGTGCAGCTAATGATTTGTATTTACAACTAGCTAAAGTTAAAGGGTCATTAAAATAATTTTGTAAACATTGAATACAACTTTCACAGTAGTCTCGAGAGAGAAAGAGAGGCTGTCATAATAAAACACAGTATTAAGCAGTCAGTTGCCTGCATGTGTTGGTTCATTCATCAGGCAGTTACTGAGCACCCAGTATGTACCAGGCACTGTGATGGAGTAACAGGTACAGCTACAGTCCTTGCCTTTGAGAAGCTCATGATTAGGTGCAATTCCCCACTAATAAAGAGATTCAAGAAACCAATGAGGAAAGAGAAAAATGGAGGCAAGATAGCCGTAAGACATGAAGAACAAAGAGGTCATCCTTATATTTATATCCCATCTTAATATCTACTTTCACAACTACTAACACTCCCATTCAGTTCTAAACTTTATAACCACCAACACGAAGAAACATAATAAAAAGGAAGAAATTGGGACAGAACATATAATATAAAAAGTGCCCATTTAGCTATGTGATTTTAGCATATTTTTTAAAAAGCAAGCCAGACACAGTGGCCCATGCCTGTAATCCCAGCACTTTGGGAGGCTGAGGCAAGTGGATCACTTGAGGTCAGGAGTTTGAAACCAACCTGGCCAAGATGGTGAAACCTCTTCTCCACTGAAAATATAAAAATTAGCAGGGTGTGGTGGCATATGCCTGTAATCCCAGCTACTCTGGAGACTGAGGAGGGAGAATTGCTTGAATCCAGGAGGCAGACATTGCAGCAAGCCAAAATCACACCACTGAACTCCAGTCTGGGCAACACAGTGAGACTCCGTAGCAAAAAAAAAAAGTATTCAAGATGTGGGAAAAAAAAACCAACTGACAAATATAGCAACTGATATTTACTGAGGAGACATCAAAAGGTAATTCCTTAATATGTTCACTGTGTGGGCTATCTCACTGCAGGATCTGCCACAGCTGACATAGCCCAATTGTCCATGGTCTCCTTTTCTCCCAACTAAGAGTTGTCATTACCAGAACAATTTCACCAAGAAATTTTAACTATTTAGTTCAAATTAGAAATGGAAAAATTAAACTTTGAAAAAGAAACTGATGGAATACTGAGCGGAACAAAATGATTGCTAACAACACACAACAACTAATGTAACTTCATGTAAACAACCAGTGCTGTTCAGTCACACTTGAACATCACAACAAGAGCAGTTCAGTGTTCCTTCATTTGCCCTGTAAGGCACTGGAAGTTACCTCAGAGGAGGCTAAGGCAACAAAATGGTCTGAACTCTGAATCTGTAGTTTGCTCATAAATATTTGAAATATACAATGACCTCTTGAAAATATGAAAAAGACTTAAAATCTGAAAGATACACATCCCACTAAAATTCCATATGAATAAATGGCATAACACAAGTTATTCCAAGTCAATTTAGATATGGTAAGATCTTATGATATCATATTGCATGTTTCTCTAAGAATTCAGCTGTAATTAATCATGTCTGAATAGACCATGATGTATATTCTCGCTGAAAAACAAAATTTACATATATAATGTTTTATCTACCTTAATATTGATAACAAGTTATTAATTAAATTAATTCAATTAAATCCCCTTCAGCTGGATAGCTTTAAGTCTCACACAAGACTCACAGTTCTAATGTACTTTTAAAATACAAAATAATTTTACGAATTCCTCAGAGGATGTTGAAATATGGAAATTTAAGATTTAGTCCAATTCTTTCTCACCAACCAAAGAAGTCAGGCGTACTACTATAATTCCATACATGGATAAGAACTGGTAAAGTCATTAACTTGTCAAATGATGACTTATTCAAGGTGTATTTATAGGAGAAAACATTTGCATGGATGTCACAATGAACTGCAAATTAATAAGAAAAAAGTGAACAGGTCAATAGAAAAACAGGTAAAGGATATGAACCCAGCAATTCATGGAATAAGTACAAAGGTTAATAAACATGAAAAGAGATGAGTGTTTATTGATTTGTAGTCTTTCCCCAGCTCTCCCCACCTCCATTAGAATGTAAGTTCCAACAGCCCAGAGACCACAACTGTCTTCTTCACTGCTGTATCCCTAGGGCCTAGATTCGTGCCTGGGACACAGAAGTGTTTGTTAAATTTGCTGAATGAACAAACAAATGAATAAACCTCACTAAAAACTACTTTTTAACTTATAGGACTGGCAAAAACTGTAAAGATTAAGAATATCAAACAGGGAGGAGGGCAAGAAAAGATGGTACTTGCATCTCTACTCACCTTCTTTTGGGGAGTATAGCTTAATACAGCTTTGTGGATGAAAATTTGACAATACCCTGATAATTCAACTCCCAAGAATCTATCCTACAAATTAAAGTGCTGTTACATGATGGTGTATATAAGCCAGAACATTCACTGATATACCATTTGTGACAACAGAAAGATGGAAAATGCCCAGCAAGAGGAACAGTATGAAGCCATTCCAAATAATGCTATAGATCTGTGTGCATTAACATGGAAAGATATATACTAATGTAGAAAGATGTCCATGATACTTGGTTGAAAAAACATAAGTGGTATATTAATATATATAGTGATATACTTTTTTTTTTTTTTTTTTTTTTTTTTGAGATGGAGTCTCGCTCTGTCACCCAGGCTGGAGTGCAGTGGTGCAATCTCGGCTCACTGCAACCTCTACCTCCCAGGTTCAAGCGATTCTCCTGTCTCAGCCTCCCAAGTAGCTGGGACTACAGGGACGTGCCAGAACACCCAGCTAATTTTTTGTATTTTTAATAGAGTTAGGGTTTCACCGCATTAGCCAGGATGGTCTCAATCTCCTGACCTCCTGATCCACCCACCTCGGCCTCCCAAAGCGCTGAGCCACCACGCCTGGCATGACATACTACCTTTTCAAATTTAAGAAATATCTGGTTCCATGTTTTTTCTAGCACACATATGTATTCTTACAACTCAGAAAAAATGTCTGGAAGGGCACATAGAACTGTTAGCAGTTCTTACTTCTAGGGAGTGTAGGGAATTTTTTTTTTCCTTTTGAAGAGAGGGAACAACTTTGTTACAAGCAGGTATTACACATTTAAAATCTTATATAATACAATTTTTAAAATAAAAAACAAAAAATGGGCTTTTAAGTAATTTAAATCAATTTATAATATTAGAATCATAGCCAGGAAAAATGCCACCCATTAATCTATAAAATTTAATTTAATCAATACAGGTATAGTTTTATAGCACAATGATACAATTTGAAAACAATATTCCCAACATATATGAAGGTACTACTTTGAGAATGTTCACATACCTGGCTATTCTTCAAATAGGCCAAGTCTCATGTACCCACACAAGTTTTCACTCTGCCTGAAATGTGCTATTCCCTCACCTTTCTCCACTTACCCACTCCTCATCACTATCATTGCCTAGAAAGCTTCAGCTTACCCTTTAAGATACAACTCAACTCACTGAAAAGCTTTCCTGTTGTGACATAAAGAAAACATTTGCAAGACAAATGATTTCTTAAAAAAATTAAAGGAACATATTTTCTCTGATACAGATAATTCTAATTCTTGCTACTAAATTTTTAGAGTAATAAAAGTTACTTAAATGAAAACAGCCATTAACTTTTAATTACCCAGATATTTCTACATTTTCTAAAATGCTCCACGTGCTTATAGAAACATACCCAAAGGCTTCAAAACAATTTCTGATCTGAGAAAAATTCAAACGGATTTTTGGATGTCCACATGAACTAGATATGTTATTGTTTAGAAAGCTAGCATTTCTGACAAATTTTCCAAAATGAAATGAATCTAAATTTGTCGATATTACAAAATAACACAATAATGTATTTTGCTCTATGTCAACTTAAATGTCTTCAAACTGATGTAAAATATGCATAAAAATAACTGTGCCAGGCAATAACTAGTATTCCAAATTCTACCTGGGGAAATGAATTTTATGGCTATACTATAAACTTCTAAAATCCTGAAGTTTTAATAGATATGCTGACACAACCTTAACCATAACAGCTCTAGCAACTGCTGCTATAATCAATCTGTCAGTTTCTATAACGGCTATGACAAATCCATTAATATGAATGATGTACACTTCACATAGCGCACTACACAGCAACCACACGTTATGTCATCTCCATTCTGAGTAGCAAATCAGTAATCAATATTTGTAAAAGCAGCAGCTAATCCTTTGTAAAATCACTGTTTCAGTGATTGAGGAGTTTGCTCAATCCACACAGTTAATCCCTCTTCATCTGCTTGAGCCCTCTCTTTATCCCAGCCTCTTACAACGCTAGCTATGGCAGATTAATACATTTCCACATGCTAAACATGACCTGACAATTGACACAGGATATTGCTGACAGGATAAGCTCTAAAAACACTGGCCTTTTAAAAAGGAAGCTTAAAATTAACATTCAGAAACCCAAAGTTTACAAATAGGCTCACCACTATCCATTCCCAACTCTAGTTATCTGATTTATTCAGCTCACCCTCCTTGAGAAATAGATCCCTATTTTTGGTTTGAACAAGTCTTGTTGATGATTGTAGAATTCATAAAGCATATCCTGTTATCCATCTTTAAAATAAAGGTAAATACAAGTTTTCTGGCCAAGAGACCCATTTGTAGAGAACCACTTAAAGAATTCCTATGTGTGAAGTAAAAGTGACAGTACTCAGCTACTTCAAAGTTCTACATTTGAAGAAAATCTTAAAAAAGCATCTTAATGCTTAAAACAAAGCTTTGAGTGAAAAAAAGATCCATTTCCATACTGAAAAGTGATTAACAATACTGTAAGTAAAGTGATCTGTGCTAAAAGAAACATATTTTAAAGATAAAAAATAAAAAGTTTAATCATCCTTAACAATTAGATAAAATGATAGACCTTTTTTTAGGAATTACATTAAATTTTACTTAAAGATCCAACATAAATTTCCTTAACAGAGTTATCTCAATTCACATATTCCATGAATCCTTGGAATTCAAACTACTTGAAATTCTAAACTAACTGAAACTACTCACAAAAGGAAAGAAAATGCAAATTCATGTCAAAGTAATAGTAAAAAATAGGCCTAGAAAGAAAAATGATTTCCTAACCCAAGAGAGTAAATGAAATTTTTTTAAAGGAAATTGATTTTTTTTTATAAAGACAGCAAAACTACTTTATATATACAACTTCTGGTTATAGTCATGTTCCCTTATCTATCGATGGGAAATATGTTCCGAGGCGCCCAGTGGATGCCTGAAACTACAGATAGTACCGAACCCTATATATACTATGTTTTTTCCTATACAAATATACCTATGATAAGGTCTGATTTATAAATTAGGCACAGCAAAAGAATAACAATTAATAATAAAATAAAACCATTTTAATAATAATGATATACTGTAATAAAAGTTAAGTGAATGTGGCCTCTCTCAAAATATCTTATTGTACAGTAACTTGCCTGTTTTTGGACCCTGGTTGACGGTGGGCAACTGAAACCACAGAAGCAAAACCTCAGATAAGGGGTGACTACTGTAGTTGTGTCAAATTTAGGGGGAATATCAACCAAGCGATTATATCTTACAGTTTTCATTCCTCCTTGAGAGAAAGAGGAGGCCAGAGGAAGCCCAAAAAGGAACAATATGAAAGGATCAGGAGAGAACTGTCTGACCAGAAGCCAAAAGCGTATAGAATTTTAGAAAAGAAATGAATCAACAGTCGGTAGTATAAGTTGTTTCAGAAAGGCCAAGAGAGAAAACTACTGGAAATTGTTCACTGAATATGGAAATTAAGAGGATATAGTGATCTTGTTGAGATATCAAGGAAGAGGTAATATGGGCAGAAGGTAGTCTGTAGTAATGAAGGAATGAAATGGGAGAGAGTGGAGCAGGGAAAACATAACTGGTCTTTAAAAATAAATCTGTAGTGAAGAGAAGAGAGGAAAGAAAAACCAGAGAGGAAAGCATTTCCAGTTTTCTTTCTAATTCAATCATTTGTAGCAATATTCCCTGTTCCATATCAAGTTACACTTTAATGCAACACAGTCTTCAAAATAACGAAAAGCCAGTACTGCAGTTAAAAAATTTAATAATTTTAACCTTATATAGGAATAATAAATTTGTAATGTTAAAAATGAATAACAGCTTAAAGTGATAACTAGCATTGGAAAATTTAGGCTGACATCTCCAACGTAATGCAAGGATATATAGTATGTTGCATATTTTTAAAATGTAATCTTACAATTTAATGTCTTTTTCAGATATTAAGCAAAATAATTTGCTAGTCAGTCAAAATAATTATAGTCAGAATTTGCTATAAAGAGAATTATATATATGACCAAATCCTACAAGACAACTGGCTCTAATCTGCTTTACTGCAGGAAGCTGAGGCACATAGTGAATAAAAAGACAGCAACACTAGTGCAATATTACAGGTGAGGCCAGACATGGTGGCTCACACCTGTAATTCTAGCACTTTGGGAGGACGAGGCAGGCAGACTGCCTGAGCTCAGGAGTTTGAGACTAGCCTAGGCAACATGGGAAAACTCTATCTCTACTAAAAATAGAAAAAATTAGCCGGGCATGGTGGCACGCATCTGTAATCCCGGCAACTCCGGAGTCTGAGGCACAAGGATCGCTTGAACCCAGGAGGCGGAGGTTGCAGTGAGCTGAGATTGTGCCATTGCGCTCCAGCCAGGGCGACAGAGTAAGACCTTGTCTCCAATATATATATATAAAATAGGGTGATCTTCCCATGTCAAGAATATGTAGAAGATTAGATAAGTAGAGAAGTTTGCCAGCAGCTAAGAAAAATAAATTTCAAAACTCTTTTGAACCATAAAAGTAACTGACAGGCCACGGTCACCAATGCTATTTCACACTATCTTGAAACAGAGACATTTCCCCAGTACATTTAAATTATGATATTGCAAAGTTCAATTTATTCATAGCTTTTTAAAAAAACACATCTATTGCAGCTACTCAGGAGGCTGAAGTAGGAGGACTGCTTGAGCCTAGGAAGTCAAGGCTGCAGTGAGTTGTGAATGTACCACTGCACTCCAGTCTGAGTGACAGACTGAGACTCTGTCTCTAAAAAAACTAAAATTTTAATTTTAATTTTTAAAAATCCACATCTCTTAAATAAACTATATGCTTACTTATATTTAAATATTTTTGTTCTATTGCTAGCTGTCTTTGACCTGCCTTTGAATCTTAAGACTCTAGACATACAATTAATGTTCTCTCCCATATACATACACGTGTATGTAAAATGTATGTATATGTATGTGTATCATCCACATACACATGCAATGCTGCCCAATATATCCTAAAGAAGCTAATGCTTGCCTTTAAAAAAATAGTGATACCCGGATGGGAACGGTGGCTCATGCCTGTAATCCCAGCTCTTTGGGAGGCTGAGGTGGGCAGATCACGAAGTCAGGAGATTGAGACCATCCTGGCTAAGATGGTGAAACCCCATCTCTACTAAAAATACAAAAAAAAACAAAATAGTGATGCCCATAAACAGCTTATATTTTTCAATACAACTAAAATAATTTCCTAAGAAATGGTAAAAAAGTTTTTAAGGTGAAGGTAACTGAATGATTCAAAGGAAATAAATTTATAACCTCTTTCAAAAATCTTTCAGACTCTTACTTAGACACCCAAGAAACCAAAATCATAAATTTGCAACCCAATTTGCCAATGTTACATGTATAGCCAGAGAACAAAATAACGCCCTTACAAGTTTCAGTATGTAACAACATTGGCCTCATTAACAATATATTTTAACTGAACAAACTTGCTAGTCAGGCATTAGTTTCTTCTTTAGGATATAATGAGAAAACAGCATTGTGCATCTCACTGACCAATCGAAGTTTACTTGTTCTGAAGAAAATGTTATCTTCAAGTCTGAGATCTCAGGTTTCTATAAGTATTTTCAATTATATTTTAATAATACAAAATATTTACTTGCTTGAATATAAATAAAAAAATTTTTATTGTGTTTTAGTTACACAATAAAACCAAATTACCAAGGATTTTCCATATAGAAAATCTTTAAAAAGGAAAGTAAGCGTCGCTTTGAAATGATCTAGTAGCACCATAAATTCTTTGTAGGACTAGACATAAAAGTATAAAGTCTGGAATTTTTTATTCCAAGGGATTCAAAATTTATAAAGAAAAAAAATTTATGAACTCATCCATTTATTAGGACTCAGTGCAGCATATCAGGAGTTTACATTTGATGCCAAATTTCATCCATCCCTTGATAATGTAATTTTCATCTCATTATTAAGGTGTTATCTGCCATATTTCTCACTGTCACATGACTGTTTTCACTTTATAGATAAATAAGTATCTCACGAGAAGATACTTTGAGATGATGTAAATATCCCCATTCTTCAAATTTCATTCACTAGTTTAAGTATCTATAGATTTAGAATTCAAGATTCTTGCTGGAGTTAATTACCGTCATGCATTCACTTAAAACAGGGATACATTCTAAGAAACTCATGTAGGTGATTTTGTCATTGTATAAAACATGTGACATTACTTAGACAAACCTAGATGTACGCTACTACACACCTGTGCCTATATTACAGCTATTGCTGCCTAGGCTACAACCCCTTAGCATGTTACTTGTACTGAATACTGTAGGCAACTGTAACACAATGGTAACTAAACATGGAAAAGGCACGTAAAATACAGTATTATAACTTATAAGACCTCATTAGCATACAATTGTTGTTGACTGAAAGTTGTTATGCAGTACATGACTGGTTCTTCATCATCATCTCAAATGGTGAGTTTTCGCAGCCTTTAAAAAAACTAAATGAAAGTGTCAACACTCTTTATATGAGAAAGGATGAAAGCTCGACAAAAGACGCAGTTGGAAATTCAATAATTTAAAGAGAAAATAGCTGATCTTTTCCCAGGTAGTCTGCAAACGAACTTGATAGTATGGTATAGAAGGGTTGTGGGTATTATGTGTGTATATTAATATTTTTTGTACCATCCGGAACTAGGTACAGTACCTTGTAGTGCTATTATGGGAATACTATGCAATAAAAAAATAGTAAGGCATAGTCATTCTGTACAGAAGCAGAAAACATAGATCAGGATCAGAAGACTACTCCTGTTGACCCTAACTTCGTGTGGGTTCCTAGATGATTCAGTTTTTCTTAGGTTTCAGCTTATAAAATGAGAGGCATAGCTATTTTTTAAATACATGATTTTTTTTTTTTTTTTTTTTTTCTGAGGCGAGTCTCACTCTGTTGCGGGGCTGGAGTGCAGTGGCCGATCTCAGCTCACCGCCAAGCTCCGGCCTCCCGGTTTTTACGCATTCTCCTGCCTCGCTCGGGTAGTAGCTGGGGACTTACAGTGCGCCCGCCACTTCGTCGGCTAGTTTTTGTTTTTAGTAGGTTTGGACGGGGTTTACGTGTTAGCCGGAGTTCGATTCCTTGACCTCGTGTATTCCGCCCGTCTCTGCTCTCCCAAAGGTGCTGGATTACAGGCTGAGCCCCGGCCCGGCAATACATTGGTTTATACAATATGTTTTTTAAAATTTACCTTACTTGTAACTTTTTTTCACAATCTCTTCTTTTTTAAACTTTAAAATGTTTATATCTTTAAGTTCTGGGATACATGTGCGAACGTGCAGGTTTGTTTATAGGGTTCCATGTGCCTTAGTGATTGCTGCACCCATCACTGTTATTACTTAGGTCATTCCTTCCTAATGTTATTTAACACGTGGTTTACTGTGTAGCCAGGATGGTCTCGATCTCCAGACCTCATGATTCGCCCGCTCAGCCTTCCAAAGTGCTGGGATTACAGGCCTGAAGCACGGTGCCTGCTGTGCCACATTTTCTTATCCAGTCTAACATTGTATGGGCATTGGGTTGGTTCCAACTCTTTCCTTTGTGAATAGTGCTGAATAAATATACATGTGCACATTCTTTATAGTAGGAATGATTTAAATCCTTTGAGTATAACCCAGTAATGGGTATTAATGGGTCAGGAATGTATTTCTGGTTCTAGATCCTTGAGGGAATCCCACACAGTCTTCCACAACTGGTTGAACTACTTCCTCCCACCAACAGTGGTAAAAGCATTCTTTTTCCACATTCTTTCCAGCATTGTTTTTGGGTTTTTTCCTGACTTTTTTTTTTTTTTTTTTTTTTTTTTTTTGAGACGGTTTAGATCTCGCTCTGTCGCCGGCTGGAGTGCAGTGGCGGATCTTCAGCTCACTGCAAGCTTCCGCCCCTGGGTTTACGCCATTCTCCTGCCTCAGCCTCCCAAAGTAGCTGGGATTACAGGCGCCCCGCCACCTCGCCCGGCTATTTTTTGTATTTTTTAGTAGAGATGGGGTTTCCCATGTTAGCCAGGATGGTCTCGATCTCCTGACCTCGTATTTCCGCCCGTCTCGGCTCCTAAGTGCTGGGATTACAGGCTTGAGCCACCGCGCCCGGCCTGTTTCCTGACTTTTTAATGATCACCATTCTAACTGACGTGAAATGGTATCTTATTGTGGTTTTGATTTGCATTTCACTAATGACCAGTGATGACGAGCTTTTCTTCATGTTTGTTGGCCGCATATATGTCTTCTTTTGAGAAGTGCCTGTTCATACCCTTCACCCACTTTTTGATGGTTTTTTTTTTTTTCTTGTAAATTTGCTTAAGTTCCTTGTAGATTCTAGATGTTAGGACCCCCGTCAGATGGATTGCAAAAAATTTCTCCTGTTCTGTAGGTTACCTGTTCACTCTGATGATAGTTTCTTTTGCTGTGCAGGTCTTCAGTTTAATTAGATCCCATTTGTCAATTTTGGCTTTTGTTGTCATTGCTTTTGATGTTTTAGTCATGAAGTCTTTGTCCATGCCTATGTCCTGAATGGTGTTGCCTAGATTTTCTTCTAGGGCTTTTATGGTGTTAGGTTTTACATTTAAGTCTTTAATCCAACTTGGGTTAATTTTTGTATAAGGTAAAGGAAGGGGTCCAGTTTCAGTTTTCTGCATATGGCTAGGCAGTTTTACCAACACCATTTATTAAACAGGGAATCCTTTCCCCATTGCTTGTTTTTGTCAGGCTTGTCAAAGATCAGATGGTTGCAGATGTGTGGTGTTATTTCTGAGGCCCCTGTTCTGTTCCATTGGTCTATATATCTGTTTTGGTACCAGTACCATGCTGTTTTGGTTACTATAGCCATGTAGTATAGTTTGAAGTCAGGCAGCGTGATGCCTCCAGCTTTGTTCTTTTTCGCTTAGGCTTGTCTTAGCTATACGGGCCCTTTTTTTGGTTCCATATGAAATTTACAGTAGTTTTTTCTAATTCTGTGAAGAAAGGCAATGGTAGCTTGATGGGGATAGCATTGAGTCTATAAATTACTTTGGGCAGTATGGCAATTTTCACTATATTGATTCTTCCTATCCATGAGCATGGAATGTTTTTCCATTTGTTTGTGTTCTCTCTTATGTCCTTGAGCAGTGGTTTGTCGTTCTCCTTGAAGAGGTCCTTCACATTCCTTGTCAGTTGTATTCCTAGGTATCTGATTATCTTTGTAACAATTGTGAATGGGAGTTCACTCATGATTTGGCTCTCTGTTTGTCTATTATTGATGTATAGGAATGCTTGTGATTTTTGCACATTGATTTTGTTTCCTGAGACTTTGTTGAAGTTGCTTATCAGCTTAAGGAGATTTTGGGCTCAGATAATGGGGTTTTCTAAACATACAATCATGTCATCTACAGAGACAATTTGCCTTCCTCTCTTCCTATTTGAATACCCTTTATTTCTTTCCCTGCCTGACTGCCGTGGCCAGAACTTTCAATACTATGTTGAACGAAAGTGGTGAGAGGGGGGCATCCTTGTCTTGCACTGGTTTTCAGAGGGAATGCTTCCAGGTTTTGCCCATTCAGTATGATATTGGCTGTGGGTTTGTCACAAATAGCTCTTATTATTTTGAGATGCATTCCATCAATAATGCCTAATTTATTTAAAGTTTTTAGCCTGAAGGACTGTTTTTATTGAAGGCCTTTTCTGCATCTATTGAGATAATCATGTGATTTTTGTCATTGGTTCTGTTTATGTGACGGATTATGTTTCCTGATTTGTGTATTTTGAACCAGACTTGCATCCCAGTGACAAAGCCGACTTGACTGTGGTGGATAAGCTTTTTGATGTGCTGCTGGATTCGGTTTGCCAGTATTTTATTGAGGATTTTCATATCAATGTTCATCAGGGATACTGGCCTGAAATTTTCTTTTTTTTGTTGTGTCTCTGCCAGGTTTTGGTATCAGGATGATGCTGGCCTCACAAAATGAGTTGGGAGGAGCCCCTCTTTTTCGGTTGTTTGGAATAGTTTCAGAAGGAATGGTACCAGCTCCTTTTTGTATCTCTGGTACAATTTGGCTGTGAATCTGTTTGGTCCTGGGAATTTTTTGGCTGGAAGGCTATTAATTACTGCCTCAGTTTCAGAACCTGTTATTGGTCTATTGATGGATTCAACTTCTTCCTGTTTTAGACTTGGGAGGGTGTATGTGTCCAGGAATTTGTACATTTCTTCTAGATTTTCTAGTTTATTTGCATAGAGGTCTTTATAATATTTTCTGATGGTAGTCTGTATTTCTGTGAGATCAGTGGTGATCGCTCCATTATCATTTTTTATTGTGTCTATTTGATTCTCTTTTCTTCATTTGCTGGCAAGTGGTCTGTTTTGTTAATCTTTTCAAAAAAAACCAGTTCCTGAATTCACTGATTTTTTGAAGGGTTTTTCATGTCTCTATCTCCTTCAGTTCTGCTCTGATCTTTGTTATTTCTTGTCTTCTGCTAGCTTTTGAATTTGCTCTTGCTTCTCTAGTTCTTTTAAATGTGATGTTAGGTTGTCGATTTTAGATCTTTTCTACTTCCTCCTGTGGGCATTTAGTGCTATAAATTTCCCTCTAAACACTGCTTTAGCTGAGTCCCAGAGATTCTGGTATGTTGTGTCTTTGTTCTCATTGGTTTCAAAGAACTTATTTACTTCTGCCTTAATTTCGTTATTTACCCAGTAGTCATTCAGGAGCAGGTTGTTCAGTTTCCATGAAGTTGTGCGGTTTTGAGTAAGTTTCTTAATCCTGAGTTCTAATTTGTTTGCACTGTGGTCCGAGAGACTGTTTGTTATGATTTTCGTTCTTTTGCATCTGCTGAGGAGTGTTTTACTTCCAATTATGTGGTCAATTTTAGAATAAGTGCAATGTGGTGCTGAGAAGAATGTATATTCTGCTGATTCGGGGTGGAGAGTTCTACAGATATCTATTAGGTCTGCAGAGCTGAGTTCAAGTCCTGAATATCCTTGTTAATTTTCTGTCTCATTAATCTAATATTGACAGTGAAGTGTTAAAGTCTCCCACTATTATTGTGTGGGAGTCTCAGTCTCTTCGTAGGTCTCTAAGAACTTGTTTATGAATCTGTGTGCTCCTGTATTGGGTGCATATATATGTAGGAGAGTTAGCTCTTCCTGTTGCATGGATCCCTTTACCATTATGTAACACCCTTGTCTTTTTTGATCTTTGTTGGTTTAATGTCTGTTTTATCAGAGACTAAGATTGCAACCCCTGCTTTTTTTTTTTTTTTTTTT
>NW_016817388.1:311450-328848 GCF_001698545.2 Rhinopithecus bieti | reverse complement strand
TGGTTTTTGGAATTTTGAGCCTTTTTACACTGTTTTCTCCTCATCTTCATGGGTTTATCTACCTTTGGTTTTGCTGTTGGTGACCTTCGGATGGAGTTTTGAGTGGTCATCTTTTTTGTTGATGTTGATGCCACTGCTTTCTGTTTGTTGGTTTTCCTTCTAATAGACCCCTCTTCTGCAGATCTGCTGGAGTTTGCTGGGTGTCTACTCCAGACCCTGTTTGCCTGGGTATCACCAGCGGAAGCTGTAGAATAGCAAAGATTGCTGCCTGCTTCTTCCTCTGGAAGTTTTGTCCCAGAGGGGCACCTGCCAGATGCCAGCCAGAGCTGTCCTGTATGAGGTGTCTGTCGACCCCTGCTGGGAGGTGTCTCCCAGTCAGGAGGCACAGGGGTCAGGGACCCACTTGAGGAGGCAGTCTGACCGTTAGCAGAGCTTGAGACCTGTGCTGGGAGATCTGCTGTGCTCTCAGAGCCAGCAGGCAGGAACATTTAAGTCTGCTGAAGCTGTGCCAACAGCCCCCTGTTCCCCCAGGTGCTCTATCCCAGGGAGATGGGAGAGTTTTATCTATAAGACCCTGATGGGGGCTGCTGCCTTTCTTTCAGATATGCCCTGCCCAGAGAGGAGGAATCTAGAGAGGCAGTCTGGCTACAGTGGCTTTGTCAAGTTGTGGTGGGTTCCCCCCAGTTTGAACTTCCGAGTGGGTCTGTTTACATTATGAGGGGAAAACCGCCTACTCAAGCCTTAGTAATGGTGGATGCCCCTTCTCCCACCAAGCTCAAGTGTCCCAGGTCAACTTCAGACTGCATGCTGGCAGTGAGAATTTCAAGCCAATGGATCTTAGCTTGCTGGGCTCTGTGGGGGGTGGGATCCGCTGAGCAAGACTACTTGGCTTCCCGGCTTCAGTCCCTTTTCCAAGGAAGTGAACAGTCCTGTCTCGCTGGTGTTCCAGGAGCCACTGGGGTATGAAAAAAACTCCCACAGCTAGCTTGGTGTCTGCCCAAATGGCCGCCCAGTTTTGTGCTTGAAACCCCAGGCCCTGGTGGCATAGGCACCCAAGGGAATCTCCTGGTCTGCAGGTTGCGAAGACTGTGGGAAAAGCATAGTATCTGGGCCAGGGTGCACCATTCCTCACAGCACAGTCCCTCACAGCTTCCCTTGGCTAGGGTAGGGAGTTCCCTGACCCCTTGCGCTTCCCAGGTGAGGCGATGCCCCACCCTGCTTCTGCTCGCCCTCCTTGGGCTGCACCCACTGTCTAACCAGTCCCAATGAGATGAGCTGGGTACCTCAGCTGGAAATGCAGAAATCACCTGCCTTCTGCATTGGTCTCACTGGGAGCTGCAGACCAGAGCTGTTCCTATTTGGCCATCTTGCCCAGAAATTCTACTATATAACTTTTATACATGTCTGAGAAAAAAACACTAAAAGTGGAGACAAGTATAACAACTGTTTAGGTAAGGCTTACTTAATAATATTTGAAAGGAAATAAAATTATAACTCCTCTCAGGAACCTTCTAGTTATGATCTATAACACAGCAGTCATTTTACCTTATTGTTTATATTAGATGGTATGGTATAAATGTTATCCAACAAAACCAAAGAAAGTATTGTTCCTGTGAGATAAGTGTTACAACTTGTTAATATGACACCATTCTCTAGGTGTAGCTAGTGATAATAAGGGTTTTAGATGATAATCAGTCTAAGACTCAAACCTAAAGGTACACTCGCCTATTGTAATCAACGGGCCTGGTTTCTAAAACTTTTCTTCCACACTTGACCAAAAAACCAAATTTGAGCTGTTGTCCAAATTTAGCCTTGGTTTAAAGGGGAGAGAAGTCAACAAGTTGAATCCAATAAGATCTATCTACTGTACATCTAATGATAAGCAAGGGGATGTAACTGATATTCACAAAGTTATAGTGAACTTGTGATACCAGTGGATAGGCACAAAATCTAGGCTGGAGTCAGCTGCATACGTATATTTTGTATAGTATGTTATAGGAATATGCATGCTTGTGTAATTAGTAGAAGAGTATATACTTATATAATTTAATAAAATGGAATATTCCATTTTATAATGGAATATTATACAGCTGTCTTTATGTCTGCAATTTAATATTTACTCTTTACCTATAAAACAGGAATTTACAAGCTGTGTTAAAAAGTGTATGAACCTGACAAAAGTACCACTGATTTACTAGATTTTGAAAACAATAAGTACTGTGTAAAAAGCAAAATCAGTATTTTTATAGAAAATAAAATGATCAAAGTAAAAACTGATGCACTTTTATGCAGGTTATTCTTTGAATATGTAGCTAAAAGATGATACCAGAAAACCAGCAAAGAGAAAGTTATACTGAATAACAAACAGGTTTGGACATAGGCAGGTCTGGGCACAAACTATCTGAGGGCAGGACCACTAGAGCTTTATTCATCTTCCCATTCCTCTTGCCTGGAAGATCATTATTTAATAGATGCATATTGAGTAAACAGGGGTTATTAAATACAGACATGTACTATGGGGATTACACTTTATACCAAAAGACTAATTTTAATTTTTATGTCAAATTGTAATAACTATGGTGAGCTATAAAGGCAAACTTTTCCCTCAGAAGGAAATAAAACTTTCATTTAAGTCAATAAACACTATATAAATATCAGAAAAAGCAAAGCATATTGAATTTTTTGGTGTGCAATGCTTTGTGTTTTTTTTTTTTTTTTTTCTGAGACGGAGTCTTGCTCTGCTGCCCAGGCTGGAGTGCAGTGGCCGGATCTCAGCTCACTGCAAGCTCCGCCTCCTGGGTTTTTACGCCATTCTCCTGCCTCAGCCTCCCGAGCAGCTGGGACTACAGGCGCCCGCCTCGACGCCCGGCTAGTTTTTTGTATTTTTTTAGTAGAGACGGGGTTTCACCGTATTAGCCAGGATGGTCTCGATCTCCTGACCTCATGATCCGCCCGTCTCGGCCTCCCAAAGTGCTGGGATTACAGGCTTGAGCCACCGCGCCCGGCCAATGCTTTGTTTTTTCACCTTTTATTTTAGGTTCGGGGGTACATGTGTAGGTTTGTTACACGGGTAAGTTGTGTGTCACTGAGGTTTGGTGTACAAATGATTTCCTCACCCAGGTAGTGAGCATAGTACCCGATAGGTAGTTTTTTGACCTTCACCCTCCTCCTACTATCCCTGGTCAAGTAGGCCCCACTGTCTCCTGTTCCCATCTCCGTGTTTATGTGTACTCAATGTTTAGCTCCCACGTACAAGTGAGAACATGGGGTATCTGGTTTTCCGTTCCTGTGTTAATCTGCTTAGGATAATGGCCTCCAGCTGCATCCAAGTTGCTGCAAAGGACATGATTTCATTTTTTATGGCTGCATAGTATTCTGATATATAGGTACCACCTTTTCTTTATCCAGTCCACGGCTGAGGGGCATCTAGGTTAATTAGATGTAGTTGCTATTGTGAATAGTGCTTGTATGCAGCACTTTACAAAGCATTTGGCAAACATTCAAACGGTCACAAAAAATTCCAAGTGAAACTCCATCCATGTGTGTGTTTGTTTTGTGGGAATGAAGTATTTTTGTGGCCTGTAACTTTAATTAGTGGCAGTTATAAAATATCACTTTAGAGTTATACATGTTCATTCTGTTGTTCATAGAATCTAGAATATTTAATTAATAAACTTTTAGCACTAATGGGAAATTTTACATTCTTACAATAAGGCTGAGTCCAGTGAGATTGCTAACTCTGTTATACCTGCCTTCATGTAGTTTTATCAGATAAATCCGCTGATGGTCTTGAAGATCCAGTCGGTTATCTATAAAATACATCCCCACAGAGGATGAAGATGATATTTTCCAGAAATACAGTCTGCATGGTTTGGCATTGAGACTCATTTTAAACTCCCTGAAACAAATGAGCTAATTCAGGCATGTAATTATGTAGGTCTACAACTAGCAGCCACACAACATTACTGCGTGCACCCTTACTGTGGCTGTTACTTACAGATTGGCTGAGGACATCAGAACACTAGAATGAGATGCCATTTTACATTTTTCTCTTCCTATCTCCCCATTGAGGACATAAAGGTGAAAACCTTCTTTTTTTCCATTGCAGGTTACCGGAATTGAGATTTATTGCCCTTCTGAGGATGAAGGCAAGATAATTTGTATTAAGTTAGCATTTGCCTTAGGTATTTCTTGGCATGTTACAGGCTTTTCTCAGTTACATTCATTCTGCATCTTCCAGCTAATACATTTCCAAAGGAACATCAACAAATGCCAGTTTAATAAAGTGATTCTGCAATTGGATAGCAGGACAAAGTGCTAGGCACCTTCCAACAATTTCTCCCTTTTTCTTCTCCAACTAAACCTTCTAACTTCAATTTCTGATAACTTTATTTCAGAATAATATGTATTTTCACACAGTCTCCATCTCACATCCACAAGGCATGAGTCATTATTCAATGAACAATAAACATTTATAATGAACCACATATATGTCAAGAATCCCTGGAGAGGCACAAAAACAAAGACAATACAGGTTTTGCAGTTATCTCATATCTCAGTTCATATCTTGTACTGAAACGCAACAAGATGTGACAAAACAATAACCATAAATATTATAGAAGCTTAACACATAAACAGAATCAAATGCAACTAAAACATCAATACCTGGGGTAAGGCTACTGTAAGGTATGACAATAAAGTATGAAAGCCCAGTGTCATGGGGAGAGGCAGGATCGAAGAATTATCACTTGGTACATGTCTCCTCTTTCTCCTACACTCCAACTTTTTTACAGGTAAAATCAAATTTTAAAAGCCTATTGGCAGGTGGCAGGTGGTGGCTCATGCCCATAATGCCAGCACTTCTGGAGGCCGAGGTGGGTAGATCACTTGAAGTCAGGAGTTCGAGATCAGCCTGGCCAACATGGAGAAACCCTGTCTCTACTAAAAATACAAAAATTAGCTGGTAGTGGTGGTGCATGCCTGTAGTCACAGCTACTCAGAAGGCTGAGGCATGAGAATCTCTTAAGCCTGACAGGCAGAAGTTGCAGTGAGCCAAGATTGTGCCGTTGTACTCCAGCCCGGGTGACAGAGTGAGACTCCGTCTCAAAAAAATAATAAATAAAAAAAAATAAAAGCATATCAAGGGCCACTTTGAAGACAGAAAGTCTACACACACACACACACACACACACACACACACACACACACACCCCACAATATGCAAAAGGCAGAAAGGAAGGAAAAAATGATCCCAACTTCTTTACCTTACTGAAATGTAAAGTGTCACTGGAAGAAAGAACCAAGATCAAGTTTGTTTGTGTGTGTGTGTGTGTGTGTGTGTGCACGCACGCGTGTGTGTGTATACCTATGTGTATATGCAACCAGTCAAAATCAACTCTCCTGTGAATAGCCAATCCCTCAGTTCCAGGTGACTATCCTCATTCACTCTTTCCCAGAATGAGTATGAATCATGCCACCACTTCTTTTGCCAAAGCCTAAGAAGCCAGCAATACCATTCTAAAACTTGGGGCTTCAAGATATGCTATAAATAGTAAAATGTTTTATGGTGCTGATTCAAATTCTAGGTCAGAGAGATGTGGATAACACAAAGAATCTAGATAGATTTTTTTTAACCCTGTTGAAAATATTTTGAGTTATCAGACTACAACTGCAATAAAAGGAACAGCCTGATACTGGTGTAAGCTAACAAGCATCTGATTTGTTACTGTCTGTGATAGGTAAATGGTATCACATTACACATGTTGATCTGGACTAAAGAGTTGCTAATTCTTATTCTAAAGGGATCTTTTAAATTCACAATACCAAAGTCTGTCACAGCCATTGATTACAAAATTATCTGCAATGATTAGGGTCGTTTTTTTGTGAATCTTAAGAGAGAGATATACATGCACACAAACACTATCAAGAGGCAACTCTGTTCGCTTTTCTCGTAAACATATGCACATACACATTTATATTCACACCCAACCTTACACTTTTCCTCCTGATTCAGAGAAAGTTCTTTCACCCTGGCATCTCAATATATCCTTCTCCAGTGATGCATCCCCCACAACAAAAAAACATGATCAAGTTCCCTTTTTAACTTTGCAACTCTCTGGCTATTGTCCCTTCCTCTCTCCCCTTCACTACTTAACTTTTTAAGTTTTTCGAAATTTTTATTGAAATACTTATAGATTCACATGCATTTCTCAGAAATAATACAGAATCCCTTATACACTTTGCCCAGTGTTCCTCAGTGGTAACATTTTACAAAACTATAGTATAATTACACAACCAGGATACTGACATTGATACAATTCACCAATATTATTTAGATTTCCCAGTTTTACTTGTACTCGTGTGTGTGTGTGTGTGTGTGTGTGTGTGTGTGTGTGTGTGTGTGTGTTTTCTATGGAATCTTATCACCTGTGTAGGTTAATACATGCACCCAGTCAAGATCCTGGAAAGTTCCAGCACCACAAGGATCTCTCCTGTTGCCCTTTTATAACTAAAACACCTCCCTCCCACGCCCCCTTCCCTAAATTCTGGCAACCACTCTGTGTCCTCCATTTCCATAATTTTGTCATTTCAAGAATGTCACATAAATGGAATTATACAGTATGTAACCTTTAGGAATTGACTTTTTTTCGCTCAGCGTAACTGCCCGAAATTTCATTCAAGTTGTCATGTGTATCAATAGTTTGTTCTTTTTTATTGTTGACTGGTATTCCAAGGTATGCATATAGTACAGTTTGTTTCTACCTGACTTTTGAGAAAAGTAGTTTGCTTCTCTACTTCTCATGTTTCATTCCTCAATCCATTACAATTTGACTTCTGCCCATACTGCTCCACAGATATCTCATATGCTGATTACATATTCAATGGACAAATTTTAATACTCGCCTTTCTCAAACAGCTGACACTACTGACTCATCCCTCCCCTAAAATGCTCTTCTCCTTTGGCTTCTAGTCAAACCATTTTCTCCTGGTCGTTTTATACAGTTTTTCAGTCTACTTTTGTAGACTTTTATGCCCCTTATCTCAGTCCTTAATGGTGAAATCCTCCCAGCATTCTATCTTCAGTGTTTTCACTTCTAAAATTCTACACACCCTTCCAGTGTAATTTTACCCACACTTACAACTTCTACTGCCCCCTGTATGCTGAAGACTCTGCCAAGATCTTTCTCTTAAATTCCATATGAATATTTTCAAATGCCTAAATGTTTTATCTTCTAAATTTAGTGTCTAAGACTGAACTTGTTACCTCCTTCCTCTATATGACTGACCTAATTCCAACCACCTCCTTTCCTTCCTGTAATCTCTATGAATGGCATCACATCTATTTAGTCATCTCAAAACTTCAGACTCATCTCTACTTCTTTTCCGTCACCCTCCATAGCTAATCAGTCCCTACGTCCCATCAACTCTATCTCTGAAATATCTGAGTTTATATCCTCCTTTTACTCCTCACTACCATTTCTTTAAGTTCTTATAATTTATCATTTCTTTTGGATAAACAACAGCTTGTCCCTGCTTCTGGTATTTCAAGGCCATTCTCCATACGTCTGCCAAGGTCCTCTTACTTAGACACCTATCACAAATCTGATATGTCATTCCTGCATTAAGATCTTACAATGGTTCCCCACTGTCTATGTGATGGAGCCTGACTTTTTAGCACAACATAAAAAGCCCTTCAAAATCTATCTGTTGCCTGCCTCTCCATCTTCTCTCACCTCTGGCACATCTACATCCTATGCTGTCATCATTCCAAACTACATGCCATTCCCAAACGTTGTGTCTCACAAACCAGTGATTCAGGTCTCCACATGAGGAATCTGGAGTGCTTTCTCAGGGAACCAAAACGTAGTGGGACTTCCAGGAGGTCAAAAGAGTTGAAATCATTAATTGGTTTAATATTCAGAGGAAAAAATGTTAAATGTTTGAAAATATTCTAAACTTAAAAAAAACTTTTTAATATTTTAACATGAAACATATTTGCTTGCATAGCAGCCATCTGGTTTCTTCAACTCCAGAGGACGACACTCAAATATCCTCCTGAATAGGAGGGTATTTTTTCTGTCCTGAATAGGACAGAAAAAGACGTGAGGCAGTTGATATAAGCTTTCTAGATGCTTGAATGAAACACAAAATAAAGTCTAAGTTATGGATTTTTTTCAGACATAAGATCTTTTTCTCCCCTAAGAGACTAAATGGGGACAAAAAAGAGGAAATAAAATTTGCTTTTGATAAAATTTGCTATTTAAAAAGTATGCATTAATAGTTCTTTGAATATCTGATATTATTTTCTCAGATGTGTAGGATCCTCAATTATTTAGTTTTAATCTTCTGTCAATTTTCTTGCTATGCTTTTGACCAGTGATAACAGACTGATCAATCTACACCCCTAGGCAGTGTACTCTTCTGCTTATCCACATGGTAGCAGTGTGTTTCAAATCAAGGTCACCAGTGTGGAAATATAAATGAGTACCCAAAATGCTGGCAGAAAGCAGCTGCTCCTTGTTTTACATACATAAACAGAAGACTACCAAATAATGATGGTAACAAGATATCACAAAAGTCCAGAGTGTCCTGTCAAGACAAACAAAATACTTCCAAGAAGGAGTAATAAGAAACATGTCAAAGACAGGCATGAAGGGTATTTCGAGGTAAAAACAGGAAAACAGACCAAGTTCTGGTAAATACTACCTGGTAAAATCCTGGTAAAATACTACGTACTCTTTTTTTTTTTTTTTTAACAACTCAACACCTATAAATGAACTGATTGTAGGTATTTAAATCCTGGGAATATATAATTTTATAAGCTATAAATTTTGAAATGCCAATCCTATTAATTATATTTTATGTTAGTTCTATAGCAAAAGGTAGCACAGAATCCTTTTGATGACCCTAAATTGATTCCTAACCACTGAGACCTAAGTCAGAACACTGCCAGGCTATAAGAATTGTAATGACAAGTCTAAAAGTTGTTTGTTATAGGAAAATCATTACTGGTATATAAGAAAGCCCTTATTTTTAAGCGATGGGGAAAAGGCATTTCAGGGAGGCAAGATTCACAGTACTTAAAAGAACAGGGCTGGGTGTGCCTAGGCTCCCTTGGGAAAATACGTTATTTAATCTCACTTTCCTCAGCTGCAGAAGGGAACAATAAAAGCACCAATCTCAATTTGATGACTAAATGAAATAATTTATATAAAGTACTTAGAGCAATATTTGACAGTGTTCTAGGCCCTTCTAGTTCCATACTATGATTCTGCTAACAATCAGTGCTGCACACATACTCATATTTTTAAATTCATATAAAGGACATAAAGCACAGCAAAGAACTTTGAACTGATGGACATATTTCTATCACTGATTCATTATTCTTCACTATATTAATTTGTTTATGTCTGTGAAGAGTGCAGCACATCAGTCAAAGTCATTAGCTCAGGAGTCAGGTCCAGGCTTCCCAGTTCAAATTCAGCCACTAAAAAGCTGCATGACCTCAGATAAGTTACTTCTCTGGGAAAGCAGGTAACTCCTTATATCAAACAGATATGTTTCCTCTGTGTCTAAAAGAAAGACATTTTGGGATCAAGTAATGTAAACATGTAATACAAATTACATACATATTGTATACATGTATATAATATATAAAATAAATTTAAAGCAAAATAAATTTATTTCCTCTCCTTTCAATATTTGATATAATTTTTGAAGTAAATAAATGAATTACAATGATCTGCACTGTCACATCAAAAGCAGTTATAAAGACTATTTTTCAGACTATGTAACGTCTGCTTTAACAGCCAAGACATTCTAAATTTAAGTCTAGAATTTCAAAGGACTCAGTAAGTTAAGCCCACTTGTTGAAATGAACTAGGAGGTGGTAAGTTTGAATGAGTGACAAGATTTAATTTTTAAAGATTTTTTCATAAAGCAGTAATAACTGTTCTTAATTTGTGAATAGAAATGTGAATGCAAATATGTTATCAATAATTCCATATAAATGTCTCGTGGGGGACATCCTGCTTTTAAAAACTTATTAAGGATTACTCGTAATTGCTATCATTAAATATCTGTTTATAAAATAAAAGAATGATTGTAATAAGATATTTCCTCTACAATTTTTTTTACACAGTGAATTCTACTTTTACTTACATACATACAAAATACAATTACCTGTCCTTATTACCACAAATTATGAACTAATAGAAATAATTCCACTCATTTTATAAGTAGGTCCCTATGTTATAGATGGGAAAAATCTGAAGCCTAACAATACTCAACAAAATTTAATAAAGATAAAACGCAACTTTGTTCATTGACATCAAATATCCCAATTAATATCCAAGACAGAAATGGAATACATTTTAATCTTTCCCTAATCTCAAAATTGACAACCACATGACAAAGCATTTCAATTCATATCATTCTATAAAATATACTCTGTTTAAATTAACATTAGCTTCTTAGTGGGATTCTGAGGGAAAACGTTCATGCATGACTTGACTTCAAGGCAATGAGAAATTATTGGAGCATTTTCGTCAGGGAAGTAACATAACATTAAAAAATGTAGAGGGAAAAATTATTGAATTGGTCATAAATTAGATATAAACAACAGAAAATATGCCTAGAGTCTGCTTTTAAAAAAACAAGTAATTTGTGTTTTAAGACAGAAGAGCCTGTTATACAATAATCCAATCCACTAAAGTCATCATTAAAAACAGGTTGAAATAATTTCTATTTGAAGTTAGATGACCTGCGCTGACTAAGCTCATATGTACAAACATTACAAGCCAGGAGTGCCTGAAGTGAGAAGAAGCAATTAGGGTCAACCAAAGGAAAACACTGTTATCTCTGACTCAAGAAATATAATATATTCAATAGAAAGTACTTGTAAGGCATGTACATGTTAGAAAATCACTGAGGTAAGTGTGAAAGACAGCCAAACTGGCCTGTTTTATCCCTGACTTTGGAACCTCTCTGTGCTGATTCCTGTAAAATGAGATATGTTAGTGGCTCATAGAGTTGCGTGGATTAAATGAGTCAATGTGTGAAAAGTGCTCTGAAGAGTATCTGGCACATTAGCAAATGCTCAATAAATGTTGCAATTATTCTTGTGGTAAAGATGTTTTACTCTGCTTAGTTCAACTCATTCTTCTGTCATCTCTGTCTCTCAGAAGCATTCAATCGGTTTTGAATGACCTAAATAATTTCCATTGTTGCATAGGGGCTATCCAGACTAGGGACGGATAATATATTTTTTCAGCTTTAATGGCCAGACAGATTCTGTTACAACTACTTACTTCTTTTGAAGTAGCTTGAAAGCAGCCACAGATAATACGTAATGAATGAGCATGATTATGTCCCAACAAAACTTTACTTATGGGCACTGAAATTTGAATTTCATATTATTTTCATGTCATGAAATATTGTTTTCATTTTTTTCAATCATTAAAAAACATAAAAACCATTCTTAGCTTACAGGCTGTACAAAAACAGGTGGTGAGCTAGTTTGCCCATACAGACATTGATAAATACAGAACCCTCTTGGTCATAATTCCTCCATATATAAAACCAAAGTAATTGTGATCAGCTTTCCCAACTTTTAAATGCCCAAATAGCAAAATTTATTTTCACATGAGGAATAATGTCTAATTCATGGACCCAATCTTTTCCCTAACTTGCTCCAGTCCAACATACTACATAAAAAATCACGGCTAACCCAGTGCAAAAAGGCTATTGTACTAAGTATCATCTGAGTCTCAGGCCATAGTGTATCAAGGATATGTTTACAAAATTGAAAGTTTCACTTTCAGAGATCACTATAACATACAAATTTCTATTATAATGTTAACTTTATTTACCAATGTTTATTTTACAAGATAACTAGAGCTGTTGCCTTTTTGTCATTAACACAAAAGAAGACGTGTATCCAATCTTACTAAACCCCTGCCAACAGACATACTTGTTATAAAAGATGACAAAGATGGAAGCTTATCCCTCATCAACACAGAATCAATATAAATGTGACCCTCTTACACTATGTAAAGCAGTGCATATTGCATGATGGTAGCTTTGAACAGAACAGGGTGCATCTAAAACACAACAGAAAAATAATCTTTTGTGGAATAAAGAAAAATAATCTTTTGAAGGAATAGGTTTTCCCTATTTCCTTCATTAAAAAAAGAATTCTTTCTGAAAAAAAAAATAAAGTCATATTTGCCCACCTTTCGTATGACTTCAATTTATAACAGTTTAAAAATCCATATATCTGTTAAAAGAAGATAGAAATGCAAATACCAATCTGGGTGCTACTGCTCCTTTTCAGAGATATTTGCGTATTTATCTGCTACTAAAATAGCTGACGAGTCAACTTTGCAACAAATCCTTAATTCCAAGGGAGACTTATTAATGGATACCTTTCAAAAAGTTCGGCATTCTCCCTAGGCTTTGTGAAACTGCCATTTTAAATTTCATTTAAACAGTGAATCAGTGCTAACTCCCAAATAAAACAGAAGACTTTAAATCAACAGCTAAGACAATTTTTGATACCTCCCTTTGCTAATCCATCACCAAGACCCATGATCTTACCTCCTAAGGATTGCCATTACTTCTGTCTTGGTTAGCACCTCCACTGCTTTTCTAGACCAGCCATTGTCATCTCTCCCTGACTGAAATAGCCTCTTAGCAGCATCCACTCTGATCACTCTCCTCCATGCTGTTCTTCCCACTATAGTCACTCTTCAAACCTCATCCTGTTTCTTCTTCAAGGAAGCCTTCCCTGACCTCCCTGACTAGGTCAAGTTTCCCTGTTAGCATCATGTACCTCTCCTTTATGGGATGTGCTTATTAGAACTTGTAGATAATACTGGTTTTATTTGCTTCTATGCTTATGTGATTAGTATCTATTTTCTCCACTAGACTTTAAGTTTCACAGGAGCAGGACTGATGGATTCCCATTACCTGGCACAATCCTGGCATATAGCAGGAGTCTAATGATTTTGCTGACCACTAAATATGCTATAAGCCATTATAACATCATTTGTGTACATGTTGAGAAAATTATTGTTGCCACTGAAAAGTCACCTGGTAATTATTTAACTGATAATTAATATAAGTAGTGATAAACCTCAATTAGCCAAAAAGCCTGATTTACCAGAATAAAATCAGATGTAAAGCTACATCAATTTATAATACATAAATATTATCTTAGGCATCTTGTGAAGAGCTTGGGTAAAAGTTTGCTTTTACTTTTAAAAAGTTAACTGAAAAAAGAGTTGTATCAAATGACACATCTTAGAAACATGCTGCTATGGTCTAAACATGTGTCCCCCCCAAATTCATATATTAAAATCTAACCCCCAAGGTTGACAGTATTAAGAGGTAGAGCCTTTGTGAACTGGACACTATGGCGCATGCCTATAGTCACAACTACTCAGGAGGCTGAGGTGGGTGGATCACTTGAGTCCAGGAATTTGAGGTTTCAGTGAGCTATGATCATACCATTGCACTCTAGCCTGGACAACAGACCGAGACTCTGTTTCTAAAACAGAAAAAGAGGTGGAGTCCTTGGGAGGTGATTAGTCACAAAAGCAGAACCACTGTGAATGGGATTAAAGTCCTCATAAAAGAGGCCCTAAAGAGCTGCCTGCTCTTCCACCATGTGAGGGCACATAGAAGGCACCATTTATGAGAAATAAGCCCTTACCAGACATCTTGATCTTGAACTTCCCAACCTCCAGAACTGTGAGCAATAAATATGTGTTGTTCATAAATTATCTAGGCTAAGGTATTTTGTTACAGCAGCCTGAATAGACTAAGATACATGTACAAAAAAGAACAACAGAAGGTACTAGATTCTTTCTGCCTTTCCTGAAATACGTATGATTAACTCAGACCACTCTCCTGAGCTCCAGACAAGTATCTAACTGCCCACACTGTCACTTGCGTGTCCCCAAAGCAGTTACAACTTGATATTTTTAATTCCCCCAAGTCAGTCTTCCTTCTTGCATTACCCTGGTGGAATGTATCATTCCCCATGAATTTACCTAAGGCAGGTATCCAGATGTTGTTGTTGTTGACTGTTTCCTCTCTAAGTCAATCACCAAGTTCTGTTGACTCATGTTCCTAAGAACATCTTGTTTGTTCTCTCCTTCTTCCCTCCTGTCTTTATTCTGGTCTTCCTCCAATCCATACTGTTACTAGGTTGATGTTTTGGGGAGAAAAATGTGACTCCTCTACCTGTTTCCCCCACCAATATTTCTCTGATTATCTCTGAACTCTTTAGCAATATATACAAGACCCACCAAGACCAGAACAAACCAACTACAAATCCAATATTAATTGACCCACTCTCCCACCCTTTCTTATTTAACTCATACTCATCTTTCAAGAGTGAGCTTAAGTACCATGTCTTTCAGGATGCCTCCCTCTGGATTGGAAATCCCACCTATAGGCTCTCCTCTATCATAACGCTTCCAGTAACGTGCTGAAACCACCTGAAGCTGGATCATAAGCCAACTGTTAGCATCTCTTCCCACCTCCACAGTGACATCACGTTGGTTGCTAAAGGGACCAGAAACCTAACAGCAGATGCAAAAAGAAATCTTACCTGAACTGCCCTTACCTGAAGAATACAAAAAAAACTAGCCGGGCGACGAGGGGCGGGCGCCACGTAGTCCAGCTACTTGGGGAGGCGGAGGCAGGAGAATGGCGTAAACCCGGGAGGCGGAGCTTGCAGTGAGCTGCAGGATCCGGCCACCGCACTCCAGCCTGGGGCGACAGGAGCCCAGACTCCGTCTCAAAAAAAAAAAAAAAAAAAAAAAAGAGTCAGCTGCCCACAATTCCATCCTCACTTGTTCACCCCACTACCCCCATCTCCAGTTAGGGAGACACTAACTTTGGGCACAGGGGCATTCCAAAAAAAAAAATTGTGTAAACAAGCCTTATCAGAACTTTCCATCCTTTAAAACCCTAAACATCTTCCTTTTGTTAAGCTGGCATATAAACCTTTACCTCTGGCTGTTCAGGGAGTTACCTATTGTTGAGTGTTCCCACATATGTGTCAATAAACCTTGTTTTTTCTCCTGTTAATCTATCTATTGTCAGTTAATTTGAAGGTCCCCAATCATTCAGACCTAAGTTAATGGAGCAAAAGTTTTTCCTCCATGGTGAGAGTATTTACACAATGGAAAGCTGTAAAGGCTACAAGCTACAAATCAGGTTTTCTTCTTCTGTGAAAGCCAGCAATAAAATATTTACCAGAATATCACTGCTTCTCACCCTGCACTCTAATTCTCCATGTTGCTGTCTGTGGCTCCTCAACCAGAATTTGTTTCTAAAGGCAATGAATCATTCATATTTATCTCTGTATTCTCAAAGCCTGATTTACTTAAACAAAACTGGATATAAATCAACATGTGCTGCATCAAGTCCTAACAAATAATGATCAACACAGGCATCTTCTGTAGAAGGCTGACACACAGTGGGAGTTCAAAGTCATTATTGAAGAGTGAACATAAGAAAGTTTAACAAATTACAGAGAAAATTATTTTAAAACATTAAGCACCTACAGTAAAGTTTTCCCTCTCCTGTTAAAAATTAATTCCCATGCCTAAGTGTTTAGGGGGAAGTATACCGATGTCTGCAATTTAACTTGAAATGCATCAAAAAAACTATAAATAAGAATGAGCTAATGAATATAAAGAGGGGGGGAAGCTGATATGTGATAAAGCAAGGACAGAAAAATAAGATCTAAGTGGTAGATAAATAGGTATTTACTGTAAAATTCTTCCAATTCTTTGAAGCACATCTGGAAATTTTCATAATAGAATGCTGGGGCAAAACTGAACTGTCATTTTTTTGCTCATGAGGTGTGCAAATAGTTTTTACCTTCATTAAAAACCTATTAAGCTCTTTCAATATACCCAAGTTCTGGAACACAAATCATGCCTTTAGGATTCTGTGAGGAAGCAAAGTTTTAAATACAACACTCAAACCTTCCCTTGACGTCAATGGGCATATAACAAGAATATAAAAGGAGGCCCACAGAGCATATGTCTAAATATTAAGAAGTTTTATATCAAGCTAATGAATCTGTTAACCAAAACATGGTCTATCCTCCAAACTTGACAAATATACACCATCATAATAATATGGAAGACTAGGCTCAAATTTAGAATGTTGGACTCCTAAGAAATCCCCATCTCTTTTCTCCCTACTCTGGCTCCATCTTATACCCAAAGGAGGCTTTGGATATAAGGGTGGAGACGCCCACCCTTCCATGCCCTGTCCACAGTCCCCGGCACACAACCCATAGTTACTAGCTACCCCCATGCCTATAGACATACACAGCAGTAATATGCTCCCTATACCATAAGATGGAGCCATTGAAGAGGCCCATACAGGCCCTGGGAGCAAGCTTGGGGCCATCTCAGCAGGGATTTCAGGGACCCTCAGAACTGGAACATAGTCTAGAAGATGACGTAAAGTGAAATGAGATGCAGACATGAGTTGGGCACCTCCCTTTACCCCAAGAATTGAACCTGTGGGACAGGGCATAACTGGAAAAGGGCCAATTAGGGTCCTCCAAAGTACAGGGGCCCCTCTTGTCTGGGTCTAAGGACTGTACCGGCAATTCTATACAACTTATTTGGTAATCAAGACGGGGGAAATTAGGATCCAGGAGAATTTTTTTCTTTTTAACTAAAATTAACATTTCATGTAAAAATGTTAAATTAATTCATTAATCCAATATTCATTAAAGTTCTGCTATTCTACAATTAGGGATACAGTGTTGAACAAGACAGACAAGGTCTCTAGCCTCACAGAAATTACATTCTAGTGAGGAGAAACAAGTAAAAAACATATAAGTAAGATTATTTCAGATAATGGCAAATGTAAAACAGGCTAATGGGATGGAGAATGATGACAGAGGTTGGAGAACTATTTTAGGAAGGGTTGTCTGGGATGACCTCTCTGAAGAGGTGACCAATGAGCTGAACTGAGGAATATAAAAGAATCAGTCAGGTCAAGATGGGGGAAGATGGGAGGGAGTGAGGAAGAGCACTCCAGGCAGAGTAATAGGGGACCTAAGGCAGTGGCAAGCCTGGCACTTTCAAAGGGTGCATGTGTGCATGTGCTCCATAAAGGAAAACATCCTTAATTATAATAAACATGTGCCCTAGCAAGAGAAGGGTCATGAGCTCTTTTAGTATGCAAATTATCTCAGTCTGTATCTAAATACATACATATTGCACAAAGTGATAGTTCTAGAATATCTTGTTTTTCTGAACATATTATTTCACTTTATTCTACCTATAAAATTGCCCAGTTTTTTTTTTTAAGGTTAACTTATCTCTCCTCCTTCTACAGATCATTCTTTTTTAGACAG
>NW_016817388.1:296450-306450 GCF_001698545.2 Rhinopithecus bieti | reverse complement strand
AGCCTTCAAAAAGTCTTGTACACCAACACTTACAGTAGTTTTATTCCTATTAGTCAAAACTGAAAATGTTCCATCATTACTGAGTAGAAAAACACACTGTGATACATCCATACAACAGAACACTACTCAACAATAAAGGAAGGAACTACAGAGGTATGAAACAACATGGATGAATTGTAAAAGCATCATGCTAAGTATAAGAAGCCAGATTTCTCTGGCTACAATATTGTATAATACTATTGATATGACCTTCTGGAAAAGGCAAAACTAAAGGAGCAGAAATTAGGTAAGTGGTTGCCAGTGGCTGGGTATGGAGGCAGGGTACTGATGGCAAAGGAGCACAAGGGAACTTTTTGGGGTGATGGAAATGTTCGATATCATGACTGTGGAAGTGGTTATCCAGCTGCATATAGCTACCAAAACTCATCACATTGTTCACTTAAAGGATGAATTTATTGTCTATAAATTGTACCTGATAAACCTGATCTAAAAACAAAAAAGACAGTGAGAGATCTCAAGAGTAAAAGTAGTTGACTTATTTCTATATATCTCACATACATTTATTTTGGAGCCACTGACCTGTGTATTCCAAACACATTAATAATTTAGTCTAACGCATAAAAAAAACTTTTATTTGAAAAATAAGACTTTGCATTTTAAGAACCATAAATTCTAACTCAGATGTAAATGGGAAACTATGAAACATCAAAATATCTTAAAAAGATTACTTTTCTTAACATTTTATCATTTATAGAGCTGAAAAAATTATCTGATATAAATTATCTAATCTGAAAATAAGAGTGAGTGAGCTGTTCCAAGTTCTACAGAAATAAAGGCACTTTAGTTCAATTAAATGATTTCCCTGCAGGCAATGTCTTTTCAATCTGAGCTAATGACATCATTTAAGGAGGATGGTCCATTTAACTAAAAGGATCTTTTATAAGGCAGACAGACAGAAGGCAATCTAAGAATGTTTGCAAGGACTTTGCATATTTCAAAATTATAATGGTGAAATGCCTACATAAAATTCTTAAAGTTAGATATTAATCAATACATTGCAGAAATAATTACATAAAAAGAATGTAATAAAGCTCTTAGGAAGTCTTCCTCATGATTTTTCCCTTTTAAGAAACCAATTCTTTTCTAATGGCAATTAGGCTACTCCAGACTAGCAGTGACACAGTGTTTGCTAGAAATCAGGGCCTTATTTCTGAAGTGCTAAACTTCCTTACCTACCTGCTGTTTCTAGACTAATGCTTCCCTAGTCTGACAGACTTACTTTTACCTGACTTGACCCTTCTGCAAGTGAAACAGGTAAAACACAATTGCCAACTATCCTTTACCAAACTACGTTGACCAGAAATTATACTAATTCTTCAAAATGAGAAAAGGTTCAGGAATCCTCCAAATGAGAAAAGGTTCAGGAATCCTCCAGGGGGCCCTTTCCTTAACCCTGTGCTCTAGAATCAGAAATTGAAAACCTTAACTGAAGTATCCTTACATAAGAATTCCTCACAGCTCAATATCCATACAAGAGAAGCCACTACACCACCACAGTTTGTGGGAGGACTGATAATTCAAATTGTACAGTAGATTAAATTCTCTAGGAAAGGTTGCCTTTTCATAAGTCTAAGTTTTAAATTTTTTTTCTATTAAACAGTATAAATAGTAATTAGTATTTTGTGTGACCTGGCAAGGAAGTTAGACCAGTCAGGGCAAGAGATGGAAAGTCTTAACCCCAAATAAGAGGTATGTAATCTAAGCTATAAAAGCACCACCAACAGGCTGTATGACTTTGGACAAGTCAATTAACATATCAGTACTACAGTTTCCTCATCTGTAAAAGAATCTCTGAAGCCACTTTAAACTCTCACAGTTGATTATCCTCTCATATATCAGAAAAACTTCATTTATAAAAGCAGATGAATGAAATATAGAGCGATTACAAATGACTCAAGTTTTACACTTGCTAATATTGGCAGCCTCTGTATAGCTGCAAGATCCAGGCTTAAAATACAATTAGTATTTTAAAATTAATTAGCCTGGCTGTCAGGAAATGTGCCTACCTAGGAAATTAAAGCTCAAAAGAAATCAAAGCCAGAGTAAGGAATTGGTTAAGTATCTACAGAATTTCTGATATATTAGCTGAAGCTGCTTCATCCAATCCTTCTATTTGGAAATGGTCATAACAAATCAAAAGCCAACAAGAAAATTGAGCTGCTATCCCAGCAGGAGCCCCATTTTTTTAAAGTTGATACTTTTTCTCAGGAAATAGTGTATCTTCTTTTATATTTTCAAATATGAGATGTTAGTAACATTTGAATTTTCATTTATAAAAATTACAAAGCCAGTATATTTCACCTATAATAATTTGTCTCAATAATCCTAGGGGTAGGAAAAAGTGGCTAAAGGAATAGACTAGGGTAGACACCTTGATAGCAATAACTTAAGCATGCCCAGAGCATATGCTGAGAATGAGCCTGTATGGCAGATATACCTGAATGTGTGTACCAAGCTAGGGAATCTGGGAGTGACCAACCCAAAGATTTCTTCCTTGTCTATAAGGAACATCTGAGCCCCCGGCCATCCCATGGAACATGGATTGAGGCCCTGAGATTTGGGTTGGATAAAGGTTACCAGGTGGAGGTCATTAAGGGGAGGGCATCAAATAAAAATGCTATATAAACTGCAAGCTGTTTGCAAGTGGTTGCAGTTTTCCTGCCCAGCCCACCACCACTGGGCCATGCAATTATCTCGTCCAGCCTGCTGCCACTGGACTACAGGAAGGCAGATATCTTGTCTAGCCCAACACCATTAGACTGTAAAAAGGTGAATATCTTGTCCAACCCCCGCCACTGGACTGTAAGAAAGAAGATATCTTGTCCAGCCCATCACGGGACTACAGGAAGGTGGACATCTTGTCCAGCTCGCCACCACTGGACAGTAGGAAGGTGGATGTCTTGTCCGGTCAGCCACCACTGGACTCTCTCCCCTGTGTGTATGTAAGTCCTTAATAAAGCCCCACATCTCATTTGCTGGCTCTGGGTCTCTTCTTCAGCCTCTTGAACCTGGTGCCTCCCCTGTTGAGGTTAATAGAGGTTTGACACAACATAGACAAAACAATGTTGATCATAAGTGGATACATGTTTGAGAACCAATTAAAGAGATTTTACTATATAAACAGAAAATGTCCTAGAAGTTCAAAAGAGCCACAGAAATTCACTATTACTCTTGCTACACAGTATTTGCTTCAGTTTATACCATCAAATTCCTCAATCTTTGAAATTCCAGCCAAGTTCCTTATCACTTGCAATAGATAAACTTCAGTAATTATATACAACCAAAGAGGAAGAATGTGAAAGATCCAGATGTTGGTCCTTTCCAGTAAATAATTTATTCACCTGGATGAGTATACTAATATTAAGTGTTATCACTTTTTCCTACCAGAAAGCTCTAAGTTTTTGAATAAGATCAAATTATCTAAATACTACATATTTTAATCTTATCGTAGATCATAGGATGAATAAACTAAGTGGATTTTTGAATTTTTCTTCTCATTAGTAAGAACCTCATTTTGATAACTTTAGAAGCAGTTAATTCAATGTAATCAACATTTATTAGCAAGATACAATTCTCAGCACTGTAAGTGAAACAAAATTTTAGCCATCTCAAATCCATTTTGGAAAAAATATGAGGTATAATATAAACAATAGCATCATTTAAGTCCCTACGTTATATTTAGATTTACTGGGCGACAACCTTGTGATCCAGATATGGTCTTATAAAACGATAAGGGAAGCAGGCACCTATGAAGAGTACCGTTTGAGAAACTTAGGGAGTCACTTAACTCTTGAAAAAATAAAATCTCTCCCACTACCTGGTGATTCATACTTAATACATCATTAGTGGTTAATTGTTAGGGGTTATTAAGGAATGTCTCCTTGATAAGCGCAAATGGCAGTGCATCAACTACAGTGGACCCTTGAAAAACACAGGTTTGAACTGCACGAGTCACTTATTTGTGGATTTTTTCAATAAATATACTGGAAAATTTTTTAGAGATCTGTGACAATTTGAAAAAACTCACAGATGACCTGCATGGCCTAGAAATATGGAAACAATTAAGAAAAAGGTATGTCATTAATGCATAAAATATATGTAAATACTAGTCTATTTTATAATTTACTACCATAAAACATACACAAATCTGTTATAAAAAGTTAGTATTTATCAAAACTCACACACACAAACACAGATCATACATGATGCTATGCAAAGTCGATAGAAATGTAAACAAATGATAATGTAGTATTAAATCATAACTGCATAAAATTAACTGTAGTATATCCTGTCCTTTGGTAATAATATCATAGCTGTCTCCTGTTGCTGTTGGGGTAAGCTTGAGAGTTACAAAAATCTGCTTAAAATGCTATGTGACACTAATCATCTCCAAGTGAGTAGTTCATCTCTCCAGTAAACTGCATAGCGCAGTAAAAAGTGATCTCTTGTGGGTCTCACATATTTTTTATCATGTTTAGTGCAATACTGAAAACCTTGAATAACACCATGGGACCCATACAAAGTGCCACTGGTGATGCTAACAGCGCCTCTGAAAAGCAGAGAAAAATCATGACATTACAAGGAAAAGTTGAGTTACTTGATATGTACCATAGATTGAGGTCTGCAGCTGTGGCTGCCTGCCATTTCAGACAGATAATTGATTGTGTAAACAGATGATATAAACTTGTGGCATCATTAAATACAGTACTGTAAATGTCTTTTCTCATTAATTTTCTTAATAACATTTCTCTAACTTACTCTATTATAAGAATTGCAGTATACAATACATATACAAAATATGTGCTAATCAACTGTTTATGTTGTTGGTAAGACTCATGGTCAACAACAGGCCATTAGTAGTTAGTTTTGGGGGAGTCAAAAGTTATATGTGGATTTTCAAAAGCACAGGGGTTGATGTCCCTAACCCCTCACATCGTTCAAGAGTCAAGTGTATATCCCTTACTCCTTTACCATGAGCAGAGCACAAAACATTTGGACAAATGGTCATAATAGGTTAAGATTTGGTGGGAGAAAAGTAGAGGAGAAATCTGGAGGAGATAAAGAAAACAGGGCATCTTCACCTATGAATCAGAAGTGTTGGACCTGACTGTAGTCCCTGACACCTGGATGGCACTTCTGGACCCACCAGGGATTACGGGACCTCGCTGCCTTGAAGGAAAGGACACAGTCCTGGCTGCTTTGCCACTGACTAATTGTAGAGCCCCAGAGCCTTGAGCTAAAATAGGCAGTAGCCACAGGGTGGTTACAGCAGACCTTGGGCAAGACCCAGTGCTGTGCTGGCTTCAGGTCTTACCCAGTGCAGTCTTAGCGGCGGCAGCCACAGGGGTGCTTGTGTCACTCCACCCCCCCAGCTGTAGGGGGCTCAGAACAGAAAGAGAGACTCTAAGTTTGGGAGAAATTAAGGGAAGGAAACAGGAGTCTCTGTCTGGTAATCCAGAGAATTCTCCCAGATCTTGTCTAAGACCGTCAAGGTGGCACCTCTATAGCATTACTTGGTTAGGGGTGTCCCCTAAAGCAGATACAGCTTAGATCACAACACTCAAGTCCTTTAAAATATCTGGAAGCCTTCCCAAGAAGGATGGGTATAAGTAAGCCCAAACAGTGAAGACTACAACAAATGGCCAGATACTAAAGAGCATCTACTGGCACCAACACCATCCAGGAAAACATGACTTCACCAAATGAACTAAATAAGGCACCAGGGACCAATCCTGGAGAAACACAGTTATGTGACCTTTCAAACAGGAAATTCAAAATAGCTGTGTTGAAAAAACTCAAAGGAATTCAAGATAACATAGAGAAGGAATTCAGAATTCTATCATACAAATTTAACAAAAAGATTGAAATAATGAAAAAGAACCAAGCAGAAGTTCTGGAGCTGAAAAATGCAATTGGCGTACTGAAGAATGCAACTGGTATACTGAAGAATGCATCAGAGTCCTTGAACAGCAGAATTGATCAAGCAGAAGAAAGAATTAGTGAGCTTTAAGACAGGCTATTTGAAAATATACAGTCAGAGGAGACAAAAGAAAAAAGAATAATAACAGAGAACTTCCAACACCTAAAGAAAGATATCAATATCCAAGTACAAGAAGGTTACAGAACACTAAGCAGATTTAACCCAAAGGTTAAGGCATTTAATAATCAAACTCCCAAAGATCAAGGATAAAGAAAGGACTTTAAAACAGCAAGAAAAGAAATAAACAGCATACAATGAAGCTCCAATACATCTGGCAGCAGACTTTTCAGTGGAAACCTTATAGGCCAGGAGACAGTGGCACGACATGTTTAAAGTACCGCAGGAAAAAAACTACCTTAGAATAGTAGATTTGGTGAAAATACACTTCAAACATGAAGAAGAAACCAAAAAAGAACCAAGCAGAAGTTCTGGAGCTGAAAAATGCAATTGGCATACCGAAGAAAGCATCAGAGTCCTTTAAACAGGAGAATTGATCAAGCAGAAGAAAGCTGAGTAATTTCATCAATACCAGACCTGTCCTACAAGAAATGCAACCGGAAGTACTTCAATCAGAAAGAAAAGGACATTAATGAGCAATAAGTAATCACCTGAAGGTACAAAACTCACTGGTCATAGTAAGTACACAGAAAAACACAGAATAGTAACACACTGTAACTGTGGTGTGTAAACTACTCTTATCCTAAGTAAAAAGACTAAATGATGAACCAATCAAAAATAACTACAACTTCTCAAGACACAGTCAATACAATAATATATAAATAGAAACAACAAAAACTTACAACATGGGGGGATGAAATTAAGGTGTAGAGTGTTTAACGAGTTTGCTTTTTGCTTGGTTGTTTGCTTATTCAAATAGTGTTAAGCTGTTATTAGGTTAAAATAATGGGTTATAAGATAGTATTTGCAAGCCTTACTGTACTTCAAAACAAAAAAACATACAATGGATACACAAGATATAAAAAGCAAGAGATTAAATCATAACACCAGAGAAAATTATCTTCACTAGAGGAAGATAAGAAAGGAAAGAAAGGAAGAAAGGAAGGGAAGGGAAAAGAGGAGGGAAAAGGGGAAGGGATGGGCAGGGCAGGGGCAGGGGCAGGGCAGGGCAGGGCAGGGCAAGGCAAGGCCAGGCCAGGCCAGGCCAGACCAGACCACAAAACAACCAGAAAATAAATAACAAAATGTCAGGTATTAGTCCTTACTTATCAATAATACCATTGAATGTAAATGGATTAAACTCTTCAATCAAAAGACACAGACTGGCTGAATGGACAGGAAAAAAAAAACCCATTGATCTGTTGCCTTACAAGAAACACATTTCACCTATAAGAACACATAGACTAAAAACAAAGTGATAAAAAAAAAGATATTTCGTGCCAATGGAAACCAAAAAAGAAGGAATTGCTATACTTAGACAAAACAGATTTCAAGACAAAAACAGTAAGAAGAGATAAAGAAGGTCACTATATAATGATAAAGGAGTCAATTCAGCAAGAGGATTTAGCAATTTCAAATATATATGCACCCAACACTGGAGCACCCAGATATATAAGGAAAATATTACTAGAGCTAAAGAGAGAGGCCCTGATACAATAATAGCTGGAGACTTCAACACCCCACTTTCAGCATCACACATACCTTCCAGATAGAAAATCAACAAACAAACATCAGGCTTAATCTGCACTACAGACCAAATGGATCTAATAGATATCTACAAAACATTTCATCCAAGAGCTGCAGAATACGCATTCTTTTCCTCAGCACATGGATCATTCTCAAGAACAGACAAAACAAGTCTTAAAACATTCAAAAAAATGGCCGGGCATGGTGGCTCACACCTGTAATCCCAGCACTTTGGGAGGCCGAGGCGGGCAGATCACCAGGTCAGGAGATCAAGACCATCCTGGCTAACATGGTGAAACCCTGTATCTACTGAAAATTAAAAAAAAAAAATAGCCATGTGTGGTGGTATGTCCTGTAGTCTCAGCTACTCAGGAGGCTGAGGCAGGAGAATGGCGTGAACCTGGGAGGTGGAGCTTGCAGTGAGCTGAGATCATGCCGCTGCCCTCCAGCCTAGGCGACAGAGTGAAACTCCATCTCAAATAAATAAATAAAATAAAACAAAATAAAAACTGAAAAACTATCAAGCATCTTCTCTGACCACAATGGAATAAAACTCAAAATTAGTAACAAGAGGAATTTTGGAAACTACACAAATGCATGGAAATTAAATAGTATACTCTTGAATAACCAGTGGGTTGGTGAAGACCTTAAGAAGGAAATTGAAAAATTTATTCAAACAAATGATAATGAAAACAGAACTCACCAAAACCTATGTAATACAGCACAAGCAGTACTCAGAAGGACGTTTATAGCTATAAGTGCCTATACTGAAAAAGAGGAACATTTTCAAATAAACAATGTAACAATGCATCTTCAAGAACTTGAAAAGCAAGAGCAAACCAAACCCAAAATTAGCAGAAGAAAAAAATAAAGATCAGAGCAGAAATAAATGAAACTGAAATTTTAAAATAATACAAAAGATCAACCAAAAAGTTCGTTTTTTGAAAGGTTAAACAAAATTGACAAACGTTTAGCCACACTAAGAAAAAGAGAAAATCCAAATAAATAAAATCAGAAATGAAAAAAGAGAAATTACAAGTGATACTGCAGAAATTCAAAGGATTGTCAGTGTCTGCTATGAGCAAGTACATGCCAATAAATTGGAAAATCTAGAAAAAATGAACAAATTCCTAGATACATACAACTGACCAAGATGAACCAGGAAGAAATCCAAAACTTGAACAGACCAGTAACAAGCAACAAGATTGAAGCTGTAATAAAACGTCTCCCAGTAAACAAAAGCCTAGGACGTGATGGCTTCACTACTGATTTCTACAAAGCATTTAAAGAACTAATACCAATTCTACTCAAACTATTCCAAAAAAATAGAGCAGAACAGAATACTTCCAAACTCATTCTACAAGGCCAGTATTACTGATACCAAAACCAGACAAAGATGCATGAAAACAGAAAGAAAGAAAGAAAGAAAGAAAGAAAGAAAGAAAGAAAGAAAGAGAGAGAAAGAAAGAGAGAGAGAGAGAAAGAGAAAGAAGGAAGGAAGGAAGGAAGGAAGGAAGGAAGGAAGGAAGGAAGGAAGGAAGGAAGGAAAGAAAAGAAAACTATAGGCCAATCTCTTTGGTGAATATTGATGCAAAAAATCATCAACAAAATACAAGCAATCTGAATTCAACAATACATTAGACAGATCATTCATCATGACCAAGTGGGATTTATCTCTGGGATGCAAGGATGGCTCAACATATACAAATCAATCAACATGATACATCGCATCAACAGAATAAAGGATGAAAACCATATGATCATTTCAATTGATACTGAAAAGGCATTTGATAAAATTCAACATCCCTTCATGATAAAAACCTGTAAAAAAACTGGGTATAGAAGGAACATACCTCAACATAATAAAAGCCATACATGACAGACCTACAGGTAGGATCATACTGAATGAGGAAAAACTGAAAGCCTCGCCTCTAAAATCCGGAACACGACAAAGATGCCCACTGTCACTGCCGTTATTCAACACAGTACTGGAAGTCCTAGCTAGAGCAATCAGACAACAGAAAGAAATAAAGGCATCCGGGGGGGCGGAGCAAGATGGCCGAATAGGAACAGCTCCAGTCTCCAACTCCCAGCGCGAGCGACACAGAAGACCGGTGATTTCTGCATTTTCAACTGAGGTACTGGGGTCATCTCACTAGGGAGTGCCGGACAATTGGTGCTGGTCAGCTGCTGCAGCCTGACCAGCGAGAGCTGAAGCAGGGCGAGGCATCGCCTCACCTGGAAGCGCAAGGGGGAAGGGAATCCGTTTTCCTAACCAGGGGAACTGAGACCCACACCGCCTGGAAAATCGAGTAA
>NW_016817388.1:275113-292095 GCF_001698545.2 Rhinopithecus bieti | reverse complement strand
AAAAAAAAAAAAAAAAAAAAAAAAAAAAAAGAAATAAAGGCATCCAAATTGGAAAGGAGGAAGTCAAACTATCCTTGTTTGCCAATGACATGATCTTATATTTGGAAAAACCTAAAGACTCCACAAGGAAACTATTAGTACTGAGAAACAAATTCAGTAAAGTTGCAGGATACGAAATCAACATGTAAAAATCAGCAGCATTTCTATATGCTGACAGTGAACAATGAGAAAAAGAAATTTAAAAAGTAATCCCATTTACAATAGCCACACATAAAATTAAATACCTAGAAATTAACTTAGAGAGGTGAAAGATCTCTGTAATAAAAACTATAAAATACTTACAAAGAAAATTGAAGATGACACCTAAAAATTGAAAAATATTTCATGTTCGTGGACTGGAAGAATCAATATTGTCACAATGTTCATATTACCCAAAGCAGTCTACAGATTCAATGCGATCTCTATCAAAATACCAATGACATTCTTCCCCAACATAGAAAAAAAATCCTCAAATTTATATGGAACCACAAAAGACCTAGAATAGCCAATATAACCCTAAGCAAAAAGAACAAAGCTGGAGGAATCACATATCTAACTTCAAATCACACTACAGAGTTATAGTAACCAGAACAGCATGGTACTGGCACAAAAACAGACACACAGACCAATGGAACAGAATAAAGAACCAGAAGTAAATCCACACAACTAGAGTGAAATCATTTTTGACAAAGGTACTAAGAACATAGACTGGAGAAAAGACAGTCCTTTTTTTTTTTTTGAGACAGAGTTTCACTCTTGCCCAGGCTGCAGTGCAATGGCATGATCTTGGCTCACCACAACCTCTGCCCCCTTAGTTCAAACGCTTCTCCTGCCTCAGCCTCCCAAGTAGCTGGAGCTACAGGCATGTGCCACCACGCCCGGCTAATTGTATATATTTAGTAGATACAGGGTTTCTCCATGTTGGTCAGGTTGGTCTCAAACTCCCGACCTCAGGTGATCTACCCACCTTGCCCTCCCAAAGTGCTGGGATTACAGGCATGAGTCACCACACCCAGCCAAGACAGTCTCTTTAATAAATGCTTCTTGGGGCCAGGTGCAGTAGCTCACACCTGTAATCCCGGCACTTTGGGAGGCAGAGGCAGGTGGATCACGAGGTCAAGAGATCGAGAACATCCTGCCCAACGTGGTGAAACTCAGACTCTACTAAAAATACAAAAATTAGCCAGGCATGGTGGCACATGCCTGTAGTACCAGCTACTCACGAGGCTGAGGCAGGAGAATCACTTGAACCCAGGAGGCAGAGGTTGCAGTGAGTCGAGATCACACTACTGCACTTCGGCCTGGCAACAGAGCGAGACTCTGTCTCAATAAATAAATAAATGAATAAATAAATAAATAAATGCTGCTTGGAAAACTGGAAATCCATATGCAAAAGAATGAAACTAGACCCCTATCTCTCACCATATACAAAACTCAAATCAAAATCAATTAAAGACTTAAATCTAAAGCCTCAAACTATGCAACTACTACAAGAAAACATTGGAGAAAATTTCCAGGACATTGGTCTGGGTAAAGACTTCCTGAGCAATACCCCACAAGCACATGCAACCAAAACATACATGGACAAATGGGATTATATCAGGTTAAAAAGCTTCTTCACAGCAAAGAATACAATCAACAAAATGAAGAAAGAACCCACAGAATGGGAGAAAATATTTGCAAAATACCCCTCCGACAAGGGGTTAGTAACCAGACTACTAAAGAGTTCAAACAAGTCTACAGGAAAAAAGTCTAACAATCCAATCAAAAACTAGGCAAACCCTTTAAATAGACATTTCTCAAAAGAAGGCATGCAAATGGCAGACATATGAAACGGTATTCAACATCACTGATCATCAGAGAAATGCAAATCAAAACTACAATGAGATATCATCTCGCCCCAGTTAAAATGGCTTATATCCAAAAGACAGGCAATAGCAAATGCTGACGAACATGTGAATGACAGAGAGCCCTTGTGTGCTATTGGTGGGAATGTAAATTAGTACAACTACCATGGAAAATAGTTTGGAGGTTTCTCAAAAAAACAAAAAATTGAGCTACCATAGGATCCAGCAATCCCACTGCTGGATATATACCCAAAAGAAAGGAAATCAGTATATTGAAGAGATACCTGCACTCCTATGTTCGTTGCAGCACTATTTATGATAGCTAAGATTTGGAAGCAACTAAGTGTCTCTTAACAGATGAATGGATAAAGAAAATGTGGTACATATACACAATGGAGTACTACTCAGCCATAAAAAAGAATGAGATCCAGTCATCCGCAACAACATAGATGGAACTGGAGATTATTATGTTAAGTGAAATAAGCCAGGCACTGAAAGACTAACACTGCATATTTTCACTTACTCATGGGATCTAAAAATCAATTTAACTCATAGACACAGAGTGTAGAAGATGGTAAACAGAGGTGAGGAAGAGTAGTGGAAGATTGGAGGGGGAGGTTAATGGGTATGAAAAAAATAGAAAGAATGAATAAGACCTACTATTGAATAGCACAATAGGGTGATTATAGTCAACAGTAACTTAATTGTATATTTTAAAATAACTTAAAGAATGTAATTGGATTATTTAGAACTCAAAGGATAAATGCTTGAGGGGATGGAAAGACCATTCTCCATGATGTGCCTATGTCACACTGCATGCCTGTATCAAAATGTCTTATGTGCCCCATAAATATATACACCTACTATATACCCACAAAATGCTTTAAAATAATTTTAAAAAATTTTAAAAGAAGTGTTTGACTACATTTCCTCTGTTATCCTTTCTAACTCTATACTTCTACAATTTGTTTTAATCAATAACACAAATTATAAGCAAAGAAGAAATATTTATAGCTTACATTATCATGTTTTAGAATCTTTAACACATAATCTTTAATAAAAAGAATGCGCCGGGCCAGGCCTGGTGGTTCAGGCCCGTAATCCCAGCACTTCGGGAGGCCGAGGCAGGCAGATCACAAGGTCAGGAGATTGAGATCATCCTGGCTAATATGGAGAAACCCCATCTCTACTAAAATTACAAAAATTAGCCGGGCATGGTGGCACACACCTGTAGTCCCAGCTACTCAGGAGGTTGAGGTAGGAGAATCGCTTGAACCCAGGAGGCAGAGGTTGCAGTGAGCCGAGATCGCGCCACTGCACTCCAGCCTGGGTGACAGAGTGAGACTCAGTCTCAAAAAAAAAAAAAAAAAAGTGCCAAGTTTTAATGCACAAATATATAAAAAGGCAATTTATTTAAAATGTAAATAATGAATGAAACAGTTTTAAAATTCACCATCAACTAGTAAAAAGAAAGCCAGTTAACAGTGAAATACTATTATACAACAATTTTAACAGGGGTTAGTTTTGAAATCAGATTATAAAGCTGGGCATGGTGGTGAGCAATTATATTCCCACCCACTTCAGAGGTTGATGTGGGAGGTTCCCTTGAGCTTGAGACCAGCCTGGGCAACATAGTGACACCCTGTCTCTTTAAAAGGAAAACTTTTTAATCAGATTATGAAACAATCAACAACTATGAGGTCATATATGTACAGAAAATGTCTCTAGACAGCTATATACCATAATTTTCATAGGAATTATTTCTGTTACCAGCGATTACTTTATTATTCTAATCAGGTGTGCTGGTTTTAAAATGAGTTCATAAATTCCTTAACACTCCTCCTTCGAAAGGTAGAGCCTAATCCCTTTCCCCTTCAATGTGGGTCAACTTCACCCATTTGCTTCTAAAGGACAGAATATGGCTAAAGTGATGCTATGTGACATCTGAGGCTAGGTCATAAAAAATTATATAGCTTCTACTTGGCTCTTTCTTGGGGGGAAGCCAGCTACAAAGTCATGAGGGCACTCAAGTAGACAGTGGAAAAACTCATGTGAAAAGGGACCAAGGCCTCCTGACAACAGTCAGCACCAGCTTGCAGCCACGTAAGTGAGCCTCCCGGAAAGTGGATTCAAACTTTCTGATCACTGCAGCCTCAGCTAAAATTCTGACTGCAATCTCATGAATAGTTCCAAGCCAGAGACTGCTAAGCCATTCCCAAATTCTTGACTCACAGAAATGTGAGAATAAATAAAATATTTATTACTTAATAATAAACATATATACACTTCATTTTATTGCATTTCACTTTATTGCACATTGCAGACATTGCACCTTCTACAAATGGAAGGTCTGTGGCAACCCTTGTGTCGAGACAGTCTATCGGCACCATTTTTCTAACAGCATGTGTTGGCTTTGTGTCTCTATGTCACATTTTGGTAATTTTCACATCTCAAACTTTTTCATTATTATTATATCTGTTATGGTGATCTATAGTTACTATTGTAATTGTTTTGGGAACCATGAGCCACACTCATATAGGATAGCAAATTTCATTGATAAATATTGTATATGTTCTGATTGTTCCACTGACGGACTCTTCCCCTTTCTCTCCCTCTCCTTGGGCTTCCCTATTCCCTGAGACATAACAATATTGAAATTAGGCCAATTAATAACCCTACAATGACTTTTTAGTGTTCAAATAAAAGGAAGAATCACACACCTCTCACTTTAAATCAAAAGCTAGACTCACTTTTGTAACCCCAGCACTTTGAGAGGCCAAAGTGGGAGGATCGCTTGAGCCCAGGAGTTTAAGACTAGCCTGGGCAATATAGTGAGACCTCAGCTCAATCAATCAATCAATAAATAAATCAATATAAAAAATATAAATAAGCCAGGTATGGTGTTGTATGCCTGTGGTCCCAGCTACTCAGGAAACTGAGGTAGGAGAAGCCCTTGAGCCTGGGAGTTTGAGGCTGCAAAGCAAACAAAGCTAGAAATGATTAAGCTTGGTAAGAAATTCATGTCGAAAGCTGGGACAGACTGAAAGTTGGCCTCTTGCACCAAACAGCCAAATTGTGAATGCAAAGGAAAAGTCATTGAAGGTAAATACAAGTGCTGCTCTAGTGAATACACAAATGGTAAGAAAGCAAAAAAGCCTTTTTGCTGATATAAAGAAAGTGTCAGTGATCTGGATAGAAGATTAAATCAGTTACAACACTCCCTTAAGTTGAAACCTAATGCAGGTCAAAGCCCTAACTCTGTTCAATTCTATGAAGACTGAGAGGTAAGGAAGCCACAGAAGAAAAGTTGGAATAAAGCAGAGGTTGGTTCATGAGGTTTAAGGAAAGAAGCCATCTTCATAACATAAAAGTGTAAGGAGTCTGGAAGTTGATTCCAACTCTATGGATGACTTACAGAGGTTCAGGACTTCAGTGGAGAAAGTTGCTGCAGATATGGAAATAGCAAGATAACTACAATTAGAAGTAGGCCCTGAAGATGTGACTGAACTGTTGAAATCTCGTGATAAAACCTGAAGGGAAGGGAAGTTGCTTCTTAGGATGAGCAAAAAAAGTGGTTTCTTGCAATGGAATCTATTACCAGTAAAGACACTGTGAACAATTGATGAAAAGACAATAATGGAAGGATTCAGTATATTACATAAATTTAGGCGATACAGCAGTGGCAGGATGTGAGAGGACTGCCTCTGATACGGTTTGGCTCTGTGTCCCCACCCAAATCTCAACTTAAATTATAATCCTCACGTGTCCAGAGAAGGACCCGGTGGGAAGTGATTGGATCATTGGGGAAGGGGGGGTTCTCCATGTTGTTCTTGTGATGGTGAGTGAGTTCCCACAAGATCTGATGGTTTAAAAGTGTTTGGCAGTTCACCCCTTGCTCTCTTTCTCTCCTTCCACCTTGTGAAAAAGGTGCTTGCGTGTCTTTAACTTTCTGCCATGATTGTAAGTTTCCTGAGGCATCCCCAGCCATGTGGAATGCGAGTCAATTAAACCTCCTTTATAAATTACCCTGTCTCAGGTAGTTCTTTATAGTAGTGTGAAAACAGACTAATACAGTCTCCAATTTTGAAAGGGAGTTCTACTTTGGGTAAAATGCTAGCAAATGTCCTCACATGCCACAGAGAAATCTTTCATGGAAGGAAGAGTCAATCAATGTGGCAAAACTCACTGCTATCTTACTTTTAAAAATTGCCACAGCCATCCCAACCTTCAGCAACCACTGTCCTGATCAGCCAGCAGTCATCCACACTGAGGCAAGATGCTCCACCAGCAAAAAGATTACAACTTGCTGAAGGGTAAGATGATCGTCAGCATTTTTTTAGCAATGAAGTATTTTTAAATTAAGGTATACACATTGTTTTTTAGACATAATACTAATTGCACACTTAATAGGCTACAGTGTAAACATAACTTTTATGCATATAAATCAAAAACCTCATGAGTTGCTTTATTGAAATATTCATTTTATTGCAGTGGTCTGAAACCAAACCCACAACAGCTCTGAGGTATGCCTGTGATAATAAAATAATACATAGGTTTTGGGGTAATCTGCTATACAGCAATAAATAATTAATACATCTGTATAGGGCTGTGGTCAAAAGTGCAGGCCCTGCAGTATTCATAATAACCAAAAGATGGAAATAACCCAAATAAATGTCCGTGGACAGATGAACGGATAAATTTTGGTATATATACATAATGGAATATTATTAGCTTTAAAAAAAGAATGAAATTCTGATACATGCTACAACATGATGACCCTTAAGGACATTACGCTAAGTGAAATAAGCCAGACACAAATGGACAAATACAGTATGATTTTACTTACATGAAGTACCTAGAACAGGCCAATTCAGAGACTAAAAATAGAATAGAGATTGTGGGGACAGGGTCAGGGAGGTGGGTGAATGGGGAGTTACTGTTTAACGGATACAGAGTCTCTGTTTATGATGATGAAAACATTATGAAAATAGTGATGGTGGTTACTCAACATTGTGAATGTACTTAATGCCACTGAAATGTATACTCAAAAGTGGTTAAAATGGTAAATTTGATAATATGTGTCTTTCACCATAACAAAAAAAAAAGGAGGGGACAAGCCTTGGAATAAGATGGCTTGGGTCTCAACCTTGGTTCCAATACTTACTAGGCATGTAACCTAATTTCTTCATGTACAAAATGGGTATAACAACAATGCCTACTGCAAAAATCAACTCAAAATGAATTAAAGACTTAAGTGGAATACCTGAAACTAAAAGTATTAGAAGAAAACAGAAGAAAAGCTCCATGATGTTGGTCTTGGCAAAGATTTTTTAGATAAGACCCCCAAAGCACAGGCAACAAAAGTAAAAGTTGGTAAATGGGGTTACATCAAACTAAAAAGTTTAGGTACAGCAAAGGAAACACCAACAGAGTGAAGAGACAACCTACGGAATAGGAGAAAATATTTGCAAAACACACATCTGGTAAGGGGTTAAGATCCAAATTACATAAGGAACTCAACCCACTTAATAGTAGGAAAACAAAACTCAATTAAAAAGTGGGGTGGCTGGGTGTGGGGGCTCACGCCTGTAATCCCAGCGCTTTGGGAGGCCGAGGTGGGCAGATTACCTGATGTCAGGAGTTAAAGACCAGCCTGACCAATATGATGAAACCCCATCTCTACTAAACATACAAAAATTAACCCGGTGTGGTGGCATGTGTCTATAATCCCAGCAACTCGGGAGGCCAAGACAGGAGAATCTCTTGAACCCGGAAGGCAGAGGTTGCAGTGAGCAGAGATCGCACCATTGCACTACAGCCTGGGCAACAAAAGCAAAACTTTGTCTCCAAAAAAAAAAGAAAAAAAAAAAAAGCGGGCAAAGGACCTGAATAAACTTTTCTCAAAAGAAGATATACAAATGTCCAACAGGTATATGAAAAAAAATGTTCAATACCACTAATCATCAGGGAAATGCAAATGAAACCCACAATGAGATAACATCTCACACCCGTCAGAACGGCTATTATCAAAGAGATAAAAGATAACCAGTGTTTGTGAGGATGTGAAGAAATGGAAAGCCTTGTATACTGTTGGTGGGAATGTAAATTAGCACAACCATTATGGAAAATAGTATGGAGGTTCCCCAAAAAAATTTAAAATAGAGCTACCATATGATCCAGTAATCCCACTTCTGGGAATATATCCAGAAGATATAAAATCAGTATGTCAAGGAGATAATTCCACTCCCATCTTCACTGTAGCATTTTTCACAATAGCCAAGATACGGAATCAGTCTAAGTATCCATGAAGACGAAGAGATGAAGAAAATGTAGTATATATACAAAACAGAAAACCATTTAGCCTTTAAAAAGAAGGAAATTTTGTCATTTGTAACAATGTAGATGAACCTGGAGGGCGAAACGTTAAGTAAAAAAGCCAGGCACAGTAAGACAAATGCTGCATGATCTTAACTTATACGTAGTGTTAAAAAGTTGGGCTGGGCACAGTGGTTCGCACCTGTAATCTCAGTGTTTTGGAAGGCTGAAGCAGGAGGATCACTTGAGGCCAGGAGCCGAAGACCAGCCTAGCCAAACTAGCAAGACTCTATCTCTACAAAAATAAAAAAATCAGCCAGTCATTGTAGTACACCCTTGTAGTCCTAACCACTCAGGAGGCTAAGGTGGGAAGATGGCTTCAGCCCAGGAGTTTGAGGTTACAGTAAACTAAGATTGCACCACTGCACTCCAGCCTGGACCCTGTCTCTAAAAAAAAAAAAAAAAAGAAGAAGAAGAAGAAGAAAAGAAAAGAAGAAAAACAAGAAAGTCAGACTCACAGAAACAGAGAGCAAAATGGTGGTTACCAGAGGCTGAGGAATAGAAGGAATGGGGAGGTGCTAGTCCAAGGATATAAAATTTCAGTTAGACAGGAGGAGTAAGTTCAAGAGAAATCTATTGTAAATCATGGTGACTGCTTAAGATACTGTATACTTGAAAATTGCTAACAGTGGATTTCAAAGGTTCGCACCACAAAAATATAAGCATGTGAGGTAATACTTGAGTTAAATAACTTGATTTAGTCATTCTAAAATGTATACACATATCAAAATATCATGCTATACACCATACATATATATATTTTTTTGTTTGTTTGTTTGAGACACATCTCACTCTGTTGCCAGGCTGGAGTCCAGTGGCGCAATCTCAACTCACTGCAACCTCCACCTCCCAGGTTCAAGTGATTCTCCTGCTTCAGCCTCCTGAGTAGCTGGGATTACAGGCGCACACCACCATGTCTGGCTAATTTTTTTATTTTTAGTAGAGATGGGGTTTCACCATGTTGGACAGGATGGTCTCGATCTCCTGACCTCGTGATCTGCCCACCTTGGCCTCCCAAAGTACTGGGAATGCAGGCATGAGCCACCGTCCCCAGCCCTATATATAATTTTAATTGTCAATTTAAACTTTTAAATTAAAAAATAAAATAAAACGAAGTCAAGTAGTTTGGCCAGTCACAAAGCAAGTATCAGAGATTTCATCTCTTGTTTGTTAGCATCCAAAGCTCATGTCCCTAAACACAACAAGCCTGAAGAACAGGTATTTGTGTTCTACCGGAAAAAGATCACAGGCTTTGGAGAAAAAAAAAGACCTAAATTTCTACCTGGGCTCCACCTTTATTTGCTGTGTAGCTTTGGGCAAATCACCTAATATCTCTGGGCCATAGTTTCTTCAGTAATAAAACAATAATTCATCATTCATGCCACTGAAAATTATTCTGATATATTTCTCTACTGATTTTACCTTAAAGGCTTCAAGAAGCCACCTGTGCACTGAAATTTTCTGATGAACAAATTGAAAAATCCCATCCATATCCCCAAACCACACCATCTTTCTCTTCCCCTATTTCTACACCCTCTTTACCTAGTAGAAAAGCACCAGAAACCTCCATTTGTCTCTGTTCCTCTTCTCTCTCAACAAATGGACCTATATGTAAAAACTTAAGTCCAAAAGAACACCATTTTGTACATTACTTTGTACTTTTTCTATCTGCAGTGGGAGATGCAGGGAAGAAACTAGTCAGTAATAAAACAGATCCCCCCTCCACCTGCAGGTGATAATTGTTATAAAGCCCCACTAAGAAAACTGTCATTTGTTACGTATCCCAAAATAAGAAACTGTTAAGCTATTAAACGAGGGGAAAGGGGCACTTAGTAGTAAATGCCAGCTAATGATATAGACTAATAAATACAAATAATTTTAATGTAGGAGATTAGAGTTTTAAAATGCCATTTTGCAACTATTTACAAGAGAGTTTAGTAATTTAAAGAACATTTTCCTAATTACATCAAATTCCCATAATTTACCTTATAAGTAAAATGCTAGCAAAAGCTATAACCTTAATTTATATAACATCAAAGTCACATCCTAACTTTGGGAATTTATTTGCAGGCATGTTAATTTTTAAACAATTTAAAACCACTCTTAAAAGTATGTTCCATTTCCTCCTAGGGCCCTGTTTGTTTTTAAGGGAACTGTTTCAAAGATGTTAACCGAAATTGCAAAGGGACAGCTGCTTGATACAAAGGGGCATATTACTGCCTTGCAATATCAAATCACTCAACCTCACTTCTTTTCCCTTTTTTGGGCTTTAGGTTGCCACTAAAATGGCTATTCATTAGTAAGTACACAGAGTGATGGTCATATTATGCATACTGATATGCCCCAAGGTCCTTTTATTGGGAAATGAGAGTATTTGCCCACATACACTTTATGTCTATGTTAATGTCTGCACTTGCTTTAACTTCCCTAAATCCCAAAACATGTTTCAAGATTTGTTAACTGGATAATTCACACCGGTGCACTTTTTTGTTGTTCATCTTAAATTATGGAAACTCTCATATCTATTCTAAACCTTAGGAGACAAAAATACAAAAAAAAAATCGCTTAAAAAAGCACCATATGTTCTAGACATAACATCACAGAATATAAAAAAATCAACCAATGGCAATTAATCTTACAGATGCCATTTCATTTTACCATGAATTATGTCGACAAAATATGTAAAACAATAGATTTAAATGATGTATATCAAAATGTATTGACTCAAACAGTTTTGCATTATTTCTTTAAGGTATAATAGGTATGTTAAAAAAACTATTACTAAAATAATGCAAGAATAAAAATAATCATCATCTGGTCCATTGAGATCGTTATCAGCGTTTTTAAGTACCATCTCTCTTGAATGAATACTTGAGAATGTATACATAGTCTGACGAGTGAGAACCCATATAGTTTCAGTGAGAAAAGCACAGCGGCGCGAGTAGAGAAACGGCGAGCTTCTTTAAATATAATGAAATAAAGTAAAACGTGATATAATAGAGAGTCCTGTTGGTTTCTTCAACATTCCGAGGTGTGAGGAGGCTGAGCTGGGGGTCGTGCTGTGTTGCCAGATGCATGGATAGAAATGCGTCGAAAGGCGTCCTCCCCACATAGTGTAGTAGCGTCAGTTGCGTCACTTGTTTTGCGTATATATTGACATAGAAGATGAAGCTATTAAACTATGATAAGCTGCGTGCCATGATACTTTCTTGATATCATAGGACGCACTGAAGTACCTGTGCAGTTCTCTGCTAGGTTTCTCTGTGCGCGCGCGTTGAAGAAACAATTGGAGGTTGTCTGGTGTTCCAATAATGTCTATCTACATTGTATTCAGAATTCAAAAACTTTGACTCTCTAATCTGATATAAGAGGTCTTAAATGTGAGCTAATGCTTATACGAATATACAGCTGTTTATAACATAACGGTCCAATTTTGATGCTTTCAGCATCTTACTCAGGTGCTTCATAATTTCGTGCTAGCATTACGAGCGTGTAGTTGCGAGAGCTGCAAACACGCGTGTGTGTTACGAATAAGTTTAATGCGGACGATTCGATTGGAGGTGTCTCTCGAGAAGGCGATGATTCTAGGTCAGTCGTAAGTGGGCTACTAGGGCACAGGGAAAGTTAAGCGAGTATGCATATGGTGGTGAGTTCATCCTGTGAGATGAGTGCTCGCGTGTGGATGATATGATTGAAAAAGTCTAGCGACATTGCGTGGTTCGAATCGTGTATTTGAGTGTGGTGATCGGCGCGATGAACCAGAGACTCACATACCGTATGTTGCCTGATCAATCGACGTATGCGTCTTCTCAGGAAGAGAGTGGTGCATGAGTGTTAGGGCTGAAATTTTTTAAAGCGAAGGCAACAACCAAAGAATGTTATAAGCTGTGCCTTGTATTGAGGAAGGGTGCTGTTGTCGGCGGTGCAGATCAGGCGAAGGTAGAAGGTGATTATTCTACGCATCACAAAAGGAAAACCTTTGCGAGCAGTAAAGGGGGACTATGGGGTGTGCAAATGTTGCAGTTGCTAGAAGCAAATATGCCTCTCTTCTGAATTCAAATAGCCCAGGCGCTCAGCAAAGTGCCGCTGGCTTGGGGCAAAAAGCAAATTCCACCAGCCCAGCAAGACTATGAGACACCAGTCCTTGAATTGATTTGCTATGGTCTGGGGGAGCGCGCTTGCGCTGATGAGCGACGCCATACGACCATTAGCCGACGTAGCTCAGTGTATTCCATCAACCCAAGGCAATTGCAGGCGCATAGGTATTGCTCTACCGCCTGCTAGGAAGACGATGACGAAGAATTGATCAAAACAGCAGGTAATGGGGTAAATGAGACTACTTTCTTCACGACAGCGTTAGTTTGTAAGGATGCGGAACTAGCTAAAGAATGGTATTTTCTTTCTACATAATTTGCCACAGAGACGCGTGACTGGAACTCGTCTTCCTAGTGACTTCTCATAGAGAAGAAGAACCACAAGTGGTCTCGTACTCGTGTGTCACTCCACCTCTTAGATTTGAGTTAAGATAAAGTCCAACAAAACAAGTCCAGGGCATTTCTTGATATTAGGAGCATTCTCATGAGCTCGCGATTTGAACAACAGATTTAGCATGTGATATTTTAGTTTCATGTGAGCTACACGCTAAAAAACTGATCAACCGATGCTACTCTATTAAATATTAAACTAATCATTGATTTACTAATTAAAAATATTTATAAGAGTACATTTTTGTTTAACAAAAGACAATTAATCTCTAATGTGAGGAACTGTGAGAACATGAATGCAGTATGTATGCCTTCTTGAGCTCAAGTTATTAAAATTTGATGATAATTGTTGTAAATTATTTAGTGGAGAATTCATTTCTCTAGTAAGCCCACCTCCTCCTGCTAGACAGTAGAAAAAATGGCATGTTTAACGGTATTCCAGTTGGCATATGAAATCATTTCACTGACCACGCTGATTTAGCTCTCTTACAGAGGAGATATTTACTGCTCCTTTTCTTTAGCATACTTTAAATGAAAAATTATAAACAACGGTTATAACCATTCACTATCCACAACCAAATTACAGCAATTAGCTGTATATGTCTATCTAATATTTCTGCAAAGTCCAATTTGTAGTTAGTAGGCTTTCTAATATGGTGGTATTAAAATAATCCCAGCAACAATCACTCTTAGGGAATTTCAAACAGCCTATACACCAGCAAAAAAAAAAAAAAGACTTCATTGTAAGGATATTTTAACCACATCAGTATCCTGCCATTGATTATCAATGCAACATAGATTAATAGATTCTAATTAAATATTTAACTCAAGAGAAACACTTTATATATGAATGAAAACCCTCTAAAGGGCCTTGTAAAAGATGTTTATTGTGTTCTAAAATAACTACTTTAAAACTTTCTAAACGATGTTTATCATGTTCCATTAAAAATACATGCAATCAAATATGACATATACTTGTCAAAATGAACTGCTTTATATGCAGATTCTTTATGAATTTAAAAAATTATTTATTTTGTTTATGATCCTTACTTTAGAAACAAATAGGTCAAATAATTTTGCCTTCATCAAAATGTCCAGTTAACTGTAATATGAAAAAACTACTTAAGTTTGTAGAAATGTGCTTAGGCAATTCTTTTTAATTACTGAAACTCAGAACTACCTTTCAAAATCACTCTTTTAAATTGTTTATGAATGTCATTAGACATAACAGTAAAACCACCTCACCTACAAAATAAAACACAAGATGATATACAAATGGCCATTTTTTTAAGGAGATAAAGTATTGCTGGGTATTAGAAGGTTATCTGTGCCACTAATAGGGACTTCTAAACATTCATGATTAGGAAATGACTGCAGTAATAACAGGACTTTAAATGCAAATTCAAATAATTTAAAAACACATACAGGTTTGAATGAAACAGAAAAGCTGTACAATTAATTTTAATCTCTCTTGAAAGGGAGAGCTACTAAAGAACTAGACAGAATACAATACAGAGAAGAGAATCTCAAGGTTGATACATTATATAGGATTTGTTTAGGTGCATTCTACTTTTTTCACAATAAAATCCTGCCATGCTATCATAAATGGCAAAAGAAGATTCTCTAAATAAAAATCAATAATTAGTTTTAACAGGGTCGAATAGCAAAAAACATCCCATCAGCTGTCTAACAATATGACAAACTCAGTAACAACCACAAAGAACCAATATAACTTCTGGTGCCAAGGAGCCAGATGGTACTGCTGGAAAAAATTAAGTCTACAGATTGGCAGTTCGACCCTGTGATTATTGCCCAAGGGAGGACAAAGTGGAAGAAGAGTGGGAGGTTCAGTATGATGGAGGATAAATCAATTACCACCAACTCACTACATCCTTCCTATGATACCCAAATAACAGATTCTAAATATCACATGAGTAAACTTTTCAAGGTTTAAGTAGCCCCAAACTTAGTTGGGAGCGATAACATAGTATATAGTAAAAAGTAGAATATAATCTCAGTTTTTCATCATAGGCCCTAGTCAATTATATTGATAACCTGACTCAACTGCATAAGGTCCACATACAATAAACACTAACGTATTTTAGTATAGTTCCATTACGTAAAAATCACACTTCTAAAAAAATTTTGAAATTCTGCTTGACATTCAATGACACCATTTGTTAAACTTCTATTTATTTTCCAGAAGGAGAATTATAAATAGATAATGATTGCATATGATGATCTCATGACTAAATAACTGACATGTTTTCTAACAAATATTTTGTTCATGTTTTGCTTATAAAAGAAGCATTTCCCACTCTGTGCTATATAAAGAATGCTAAAGAAATAGCAACATCTCAAGACACATTCAAAATCCAACCACATGGTAGATAAAAGATAAGTGCATTGTTAATTTGTGCAATTATGAGAAAATATCAATTTTACTCATACTTTTGAAATGAAAGATGGTTACATATTCAGCATTAACTGGCAGAGCTTATGTTGAGAAAAATTTTTTGTTTCTTTGGCCTACTATCACTTATGAATACATACAGATGTTTTGTATTACTCTAGTTTTAGTAGGCCAGATATTAAGATAAGAATATTAGGAATACCAAGATATTAAAGATAAGAAAATTCAGGCTGTCAATTTTTAAAATACAGTCAATTTTACAACTGTTTTGTATTATTCTAGTAGTAGTAAGTCATATATTAAGAATACTAAGATATTAAAAATAAGAAAATTCAGACTGTCAATTTTTACAATATAAATATGTGTTGATGCACTTACTATATTAGCAGTTACACTGAGAGATGGCCTTTGGATTTTGTCTCAACAATCAGTAACAGATAATTAGATTTCTGTAGTAAATAAATTTGATAAGGCAAAAAAGTGTTCTGATTAATAAGTTGCTAAGTATGAAAGCAAGAATAAATTCACAAGGATTCTAGAAAAGTATTAGTCAAATCACAGGTATAAACTAATTTGATCAAAGTTCACCGAAACCTTTCTGACACATTTTCTAACATGTTACAAAAGGATAGGAAATGAATTGCTAACATGGGTTGCTCAGTGCACTATCTGAATCCCTGTTGTGGGCACAGTCACAGTGATGAAAAATTTAATCTGAGAGGATATGCTTTACCTAAACCATACCTAACTCACTTCTCCTCATCAAACAAAAATTGTGTATGTATACTTCAAATAGCTTGTTTAAAACATTTATAACATTTTAAATGGATATCAGCATTTCAACATCTTAGTACACATTCCCCCACCATGATTTCGGGATAAAAAGCTGTTCAATCTTTACATATCTGGACTAAATAACAGACCAGCAATGAGTTTATAGTCTCAGAGGAGTACAGCTAGTTCACAGGAGTGTAAACATTCACACAGGTCAATAGGTTTATATATCTATCAAGATTTATAAAAATACATTGAAATACATCTTTAGATGAAAATCAGATGGCACAGAAAGAACAGGGGATTTAAAATAATATCAACAGAGAAGAAATATTTCATGATAACAGACACTATTAAAACTCAGTGGATAGTAAAACAGAGCAAGAAAAAAAATTGGGGACCAATTTTCAACTAAAGGAGCTATTATTATATAAAATCCAAATATCATGTATATAAAGAACAACACTTACGTCTCATGCATTTTTACCATCCAAAGGAAGAGTTTTAGAATTCCAGTTGATACAATTCAAGACAACAACATTAAGACTTTAAATTTATTTAATTATAAAACATATAGACATATGACACAGATTTAATTCTTTTTAAAAAATCAAATTGTCTCTGTTTGCAGATGACACGACTGTATATTTAGAAAACCCCATCATCTCAGCCCAAAATCTCGAGCTGATAAGCAACTTCAGCAAAGTCTCAGGATACAAAATCAATGTGCAAAAATCACAAGCATTCTTATACACCAATAATAGACATAACAGACAAACAGAGAGCCAAATCATGAGTGAACTCCCATTCACAATTGCTACAAGGAGAATAAAATACCTAGGAATACAACTTATAGAAGATGTGAAGGACTTCTTCAAAGAGAACTACAAACCACTGCTTAAGGAAATAAGACAGGACACAAACAAATGGAAAAACATTCCATGCTCATGGATAGGAAGAATCAATATCATGAAAAATGGCCATACCACCCAAAGTAATTTATAGATTCAATGCTATCCCCATCAAACTATCAATGACTTTCTTCATAGA
>NW_016817388.1:264129-273820 GCF_001698545.2 Rhinopithecus bieti | reverse complement strand
TGGAGAAATACAAATGCTTTTACACTGTTGGTGGGAGTGCAAATTAGTTCAACAATTGTGGAAGACAGTGTGGCGATTCCTCAAGGATCTAGAACCAGAAATACCATTTGACCCAGCAATCCCATTACTGGGCATATACCCAAAGGATTTTAAATCATTCTACTATAAAGACACACGCACATGTATGTTTACTGCAGCACTATTCACAATAGCAAAGACTTGGAACCAACCCAAATGTTCATCAATGATAGACTGGATAAAGAAAATGTGGCACATATACACCATGCAATACTATGCCGCCATAAAAAAGGATGAGCTCATGTCCTTTGCACAGACATGGATGAAGCTGGAAACCATCACTCTCAGCAAACTAACAGGAACAGAAAACCAAACACTGCACGTTCTCACTCATAAGTAGGAGTTGAACAATGAGAACACATGGACACAAGGAGGGGAATATCACACACCAGTGCCTGTCAGGGGGTGGGGGCTAGGGGAGGGATAGATAACATTAGGAGAAATAACTAATGTAGATGACGGGTTGATAGATGCAGCAAACCACATGGCACATGTATACCTATGTAACAAACCTGCACGTTCTGCACATGTATCCCAGAACTTAAAGTATAATTAAAAAAAAAAAAAGAACTTTCCCATACTCTCTTCCCTTCTCAGTGTTCACAAGACAAAAACCACTTTAACACTAATCACGTTCTGAAATGTTAATTTTTCAATGCCTTCAATTGCTAAAAGATAGCATCTTTACATGCCTTATACCTGTATGTTTAATAATATTAGGTAATTGCTGCTAATTTTTAAGGTGTGATAAGAGTATTAAGGTTGTTTTAAAAATAATCACTATCAATATCTTGGAATATTTAGGAATGACATGTGGAATTTTATTCAAAATAATCTAGAAGGAGCAAGTAGAGCAAGTATAAATACAAACAAAACACTACTGTCTACGAGGTGATAACTGTTCAAGCTGAGATATGGATACACAGAAGTTTTATTATAATATTCTATTTCTGTATGTTTGAAATTATTCATAAAAGTTAAAATAAAAGTGCTTAGAAAATTTTTAAAAAATCAAATATAAGCCTGGTGCAGTGGCACATGCCTATAGTCCCAGCTACTTGGGTGGCTGAGGCAGGAATATTGCTTGAGCCCAAGAACTCAAGGCTGTAGCGCACTATGATTGCACCTGTGAATAGCCACTATTCCAGCCTGGGCAATATTGCGAGATCTTATCTCTTAAAAAAATCAAATATTTAAGAACTTGATCTTTAAAACTGTTAATAATTGTCACAAAACATAATCTTTCCATTTATAAAACAGGATCTACTAATAAGTTTTCTCAAAAGTTACCTCCTAGTACATTTAAAATGAAGCTTTATTTATAAATTATTTTCTTAATTTAATGTGACAGTAACTACATATCTTGGGTTTTTTGGTCATCAAGTATGTAAACAACTAATCAAAGAATGAAATCATTTGAAATTTCAAGATTATCTACATTTAAATCCATTGGCATATTTCTAACAAAATAATCTAGTTAATGCTTCTCAGGGTTAAGGCTCATTTTGATCAAATTCTCATATGCTATTGTTGCATTACTTTCCTACTGTCTAACAGACAGGAAGCTAAATACGATTCACCCAAATAAAAAAGATCACGGAAATTTAACATAGGTCAAAACACTGGTCATGACATTTATGAACCACCACATAAAAATGTCTGCCATATTTATTAGTAAAAAGTTGAATATTAAATCATAAAAATAATCATAGTTATCGACTCATCTTTTAGCTACTCACAATATGATATGATTAAATATAATATTGTCCAACACAAATTAAACTACTTGTGTTCAAACATGGATAAAAATTCCAAAGAAAATATGTACTAAAATCAAGTCAATTATTCATCCCTTGGTCATCTTGTGACATTACAGTAACCAAGAGCTAACATTGGCATGTCCTATGTACCCATCCCTACTACAATCTCATGAAATACTATTAATTATCCCTATTTTTACAAATTAAGAAACTGAGGTTTAGACAGAAAATTTGTTCAAAGTCATAGTGTCAAACCAGGATTAAACCCAGGTATGTAGGATACAATAATCTGTGCACTTAACAACAACAGTACTATTTACTCATGACATGATCAAACACAGAGTTTATCTTCTTTAAAGTCCTTGAAAATTTAGTATGCAGATACTAAAAGTATATCTGATCTGCCTTGAATATAGCTTAATATTATTTAAGTTGCCAGGACAAGACATAGTAATGTAACATGATGCCTGAATTACATGGAGAAAAATAATTAGATAATAAAAACAAAGAGGGAGGAAAAAAAGCCTAAGATCACATCAACATTCTAACGAATGCCAGAGAAAACTACCGAGATAAAATGTATCACCATGACTATAATCATACTAAGGAATGAAAGTAATTAACGGTTTCTAAAATTCTGTAAAATAGAATCATAGGTTTAGAAACAAAAGCAGCATTCTCCTGGTTTACCTGTGAGGAAAGTTGGAGAAAATGTCTCTATTCTAAATCTTCTCATCTATCTCATTCTACCATCTCTGGCAAGTCTTCTCTTTCTCATGATATTAAACATGTTTAGGCAAATAAATCAATGATTCTCCATATCTCTATTCCATATCTCAGACTCCCTCTTAAATATCTTTGACTGGATTCTGAACACTCCTTCAAGCTCAACAAACTTGATCTTTCTTATCTGCTTTTCCACTTTCTTTATAGATAATATCACTTCCCCGAGAAAATAATCTAAGTGTCAAGATTCACGTTAAGCATAATCATGAGGTCTACCATTGGTTGTACCCCTGACTACTTACTCTCCTTTGTCCCTACCCATCAAGTTGATCACTGGGCCTCCAGTCAGGTTCTTCCCAGGCCTGAGTTCCCCAGAAGTGTACCAAGCCCTGCCTTTCTTCTACACTTCCAGTTCCCTCCCATAACAAACTAACATGTATTTGTCATTTGACCCATTCCTTATAACTCTTATCTCTGTCTGCTTAATCTGATACATTAGCATTTACCAAATAATTAATAACAATTATTAATGTAAGTATTTTCTTTGTCGAATCCAATCTTTATTCTTCATTTCTATGGTGATAGCTTCGTCCACTATCACCTCTGTTAAGTATGACAACTGAAGAGCCAAAGTAGTAAATGTAACAGATATGTCATTTGGTTCTCAACTACCCATTTGTATTTATACAAACATGCCTCATATTACTGTGCTTTGCTTTACTGCACTTTACAGTAAAGCAAATTTTTTACAAATTGCAGGTTTGTGACAACCCTTGTTGAACAAATCTATCGGCACCATTCTTTCAACCGCACATGCTCACTTTGTATCTCTGTGTCACATTTTGGTAATTCTTGCCATATTTCAGTTTTTCATTATTATTATTATATCTGTTACAGTGATCTATAATCAGTGATCTTTCATGTTACCATCTAATTGTTTTGGGGCACTATGATTTGCACTCATATAAGACAGCAAACTTTAATAATAAATGTATGTTCTCTGACTGCTCCACAACTCAACCTTACCCTATCTCTCTCCCTCTCCTTGGGCTTCCTTATTCCCTGAAACATAACAACACTGAAATTAAGTCAATTAATAACCCTACAATGGGCTGGGCATGGTGGCTCAAGCCTGTAATCCCAGCACTTTGGGAGGCCGAGACGGGCGGATCACGAGGTCAGGAGATTGAGACCATCTTGGCTAACACGGTGAAACCCCATCTCTACTAAAAATACAAAAAAAGAATTAGCCGGGCATGGTGCCAGGCACCTGTAGTCCCAGCTACTCGGGAGGCTGAGGCAGGAGAATGGCGTGAACCCAGGAGGCGGGGCTTGCAGTGAGCCGAGATCACGCCACTGCACTCCAGCCCAGGTGACAGAGCGGGACTCCATCTCAAAAAAAAAAAAAAAAAATTACCCTACAATAACCTCTAAGTGTTCAAGTAAAAGAGTTCCACACCTCTCACTTTAAATCAAAAGGTAGAAATGATAATACTTAGGGAGAAAGGCATGTAGAAATTCGAGATAGGCCAAAAGAAAGGCCTCTTGTGCCAAACAGCCAGGTGTGAATGCAAAGGAAAAGTCCTTGAAGGAAAACAAAAGTGCTACTCCAGTGAACACACAAATGATAAGAAAGCAAAACAGCCTGGCCGGGCGTGGTGGCTCACACCTATAATCCCAGCACTTTGGGAGGCCGAGGCAGGTGGATTACCTGAGGTCAGGAGTCTGAGACCAGCCTGTCCAACATGGTGAAACCTCGACTCCACTAAAAACACAAAAATTAGCTGGGTGTGGTGGCGGACACCTGCAATCCTAGCTACTCGGGAGGCTGAGGTACGAGAATTACTTGAACACGGGACGCAGGGGATGCAGTGAGCTGAGATCATGCCACTGCACTCCAGCCTGGGTGACAGAGTAAGACTTTGTCTCCAAAAAAAAAGCAAAAAGCAAAACAGCCTAATTACTGATATGGAGAAACTTTGAGTGGTCTGGCTAGAAGACTAAACCAGATACAACACTCCCTTAAGCCAAAGCCTAATCCAGATCAAGGCCCTAACTCTCTTCAATTCTATGAAGGCTGACAGAGATGAGAGCTGCAGAAGAAAAGTTAGCATCTAGCAGAGTTGGTTCATGAGGTTTAAGGACAGAAGCCATCTTCATAACACAAAAGTACAAGGAGTTTGAAAGAAGTTAATTCCAACCCTCAAGGATGACTTTGAGGGGTTCAGGACATCAATTGAAGAAGTTACTGCAGATGTGGTGGAAATGGCAAGAGACCTATAATTAGAAGTGGACCCCGAAGATATGACTGAATTGTTGCAATCTCATGATAAAACTTGAAGGGATGAGGAGTTGCTTCTCAGGGTGAGCAAAGAAAGTGGTTTCTTGCAATGGGATCTACTCCTGATGAAGATGCTATAAACACTGTTGAAATGACAATTAATTTGGAATATAACATAAACGTAGTTGATAAAGCAGTGGCAGGGTTTGAGAGGACTGACTCCAATTCTTAAAGAAGTTCTACCATGGGTAATATGCTAGCAAACAACATTACATGCCAGAGAGAAATCTTCCATGGAAAGAAGAATCAATCAATGAATCAATCAATTCATTGTTGTCTTTATTTAAGAAATTGCCACAACCCCCCGACCTTCAGCAGCCATCCACATTGAGACAAGACCCTCGACCAACAAAAAGGTTATAATTCTCTGAGGGCTAAGATGATTGTTGGCATTTATTAACAATAAAGCATTTTAAAATTACAGTATGTGTGGGGGTTTTTTAAAGACATAATGCACACTTAATAGTGTGCTGGGGGGTAATATAGTAGTAAGGAATACAAATTGGAAAAAGATGGTGCATCCTTTTAAAGGATGACAAACACAATGTAAGCTCGGCATTGCCAGACCATCCAATTTTCCCAGAGAAGGCACAAATCTGAATTTTTCTGGGTTGGCACAAATTTTCAAAAGTCAAATACTGATTTGGCTAAACAAAATATACCTATAGGCCAAATTTGTAACTTGGCCTACCAGTTTGAGACCTTTGTTCTAGACACTTTATATACTGTCTCAATTTTAAACCAATCTATCAGTGAGTTGTATATCTAGACCAAACGTGGGCAAACTTTTTCAGTAAAGTGTCAGACTAGAAATATTCCAGGCTTTGTGGGACTATGGTCTGTGGAACAACTACATACTGTTGCTGTTGTAGCACGAACACAGCCATACACAATATGTAAACAAATACATATGGCTGTGCTGTATAATTATCTATAAAATATAGCAACAAGCCAAATTTGCTCCATGGGCTGTAGATTGCCGACCCCGATCTAGACTGTTATTTTGGCCCTTCACAAAAATGACTTGTCCTAGGCTGTATTATGGCATTATGCTACATACCTATGTTGGGAGATGTTTTCGGAAAGAACTCCAGAGCATTACTAAATATACTCTTGTGGTTTTTATTTACCACATTATATGACATTCTTTTTAAAGCCCCCTTCAAAGAAGTTTCACCAGATCCTAGTACTACGGGTACTAAGAACTATACTTCTCTTGAGTACTTCATTTATTTTTATAACAAGAACACTATAAATCTTGCACCTAATCAGTTTTCCTTCTTTGCATTGGCAAAGAAAGCAAGCAAGCGAGGGTCAAATAAGTAAGTAATCTCCAGCAAAAGCTAGAGTACTTATGGTAGGCATTTGAGATACAGATAATACTAGCCTTACTTTAATCTTCCTATGTATCCTCCTCTTCCCCACCTTTGATTTCCTCTTTTTTTTAACTTTGGTATAATACATATATCTTCCCTAACTGCCTCAATTGTTTTTTACAAAAGAATAGAAATTAGGAAAAGATAAACAAAAAGCATGTCTATCCAAGACAAATTAAATTCAAATAATCTAAAATTCTAATTTTTGTTTAGTTCTAATCTATACAATTGCACCTTTTCATATAGGTGCTAACAAGTAAAAGTGATTGGTTTGTTTTATCTAGTTAATCCTTTCTTCTCATACATTGCTAAAAAGAGAAAGAATATAATGGCCAAACAGCAAACAGTTTAAAAAAGAAAAAAAAAAAGGAGAACTTTCACTAACTGGAACATCAGCTCTTATGAAAGGTTTGAAGAATTAATGACAACAAATAAATGAAAATTTTTAAAAATTAACCAGTCTAGACAGTTTTAACATTTATTTTTGCCTCCAGCTCTTCTCTCTATAAATCAATTCAAAATTTAGCATGCTAAATAATTATTTTAACCTACTGATAAACATTATACTCTCCTTTAAGGAACTTGCAATATCCATTACTGAATGCATATCTGTAACTATTATCTATCCCAGCCTCTTATTCTCTCTACACACGTTTTTATAACACCTAAGTTTAGTTATACTTTCACATATCCTACCTTGTAGTGGCTGTTTTTGCCTGCTCTGAATTGCTTATTTCTTTAAGAGTACCTCAGTTTTCCTTTGGAGAATGGTACCTGCCCCAGTCTCCATGGGGATCAGGTGAAGCTGGCCTCACCCCTCTCCACAAACTCTTTTTTGGGCACATGATCCAGACTTAGCGAATTAGTGCAACACACACACACACACACACACACACACACACACACACGCCACAGTGATTGATTTAGAATAAGCACATGACCCAAGCCAAAGATTTCTGCTGCAATTATTGAGAGATCTCTATTTCAATGGGGTTGCTAATCTGGTAGAAATATCTAAGAAGCTGCTGGTGGGTGGTCCTCTTTGCCACAGCCATCCTATGGGCACAATGTCTCTAAGGAGAAGCTACACATAGGAAAGCAGTATGTGAGTGGGACTACTCACTACAGTTTAAGCACCTACCTGGATCTAGGTGGGCAAGAGGCAAGATTCCAATTCTCTTCATTATTCACAAGTGAAAAATGAATAGAAGTGACATATCTTTCACAAGTGAACCAGTAAACTCCCCTTTCTGCTTTGTGCTTAAGCCAGTTTGAGTTGGGTTTCTTTTTCTGTCCTGTCCATTCAAAGAGTCCTGATCAATATGTGCCTTTACCAGGTTGTTTCGCAAATGTGAAAAACTATTACCTCCATGTTCTATATATCAAAAATCTTATTCTCCCATACCTGGTTCAAACGTCATTAATGTTATCAAGTCTGTCTTTATTCCTACCATAATTACCATCTTCTTCCTCCTTCTATATTTCTTGTAATAGTGATTAAACCAATCTGCCTTGAATTAGTTGATATTTATATCTCTCCTCTCTCTACTAATCTACAAATAAGGTCTTTAAAGACAGTGACATACCTTATTAATCATTTTATTCTCCCAAGTCTAAAATAGCTAAACGTAAAATCTGTTGAAATAAACTTTTATTCCATCTAGCACTCTGTCTAAAATGTACAACACTTTCTTACTTTTATTTTAAAAATCAATTACTCACCTCTTATAAGACACATTTTCTTTTAGAAAAGAAACCCTACTTTAAGCATATTAGGGGATTATAACATACATAAATCCCAGGACACCAACACCAAAATAAGTCCTATTCAGTGAAAGAAATATATGTGTATTTCTTTTCCCCGTAAGAAATTTTACTATTTTTGATATTAAAATATACTTCTTATTAAATTCCTTTAGTGTTAAAGAAAGATACGAGCATGTTCAAAATAGAAAAGCTCACAGGTGGTATTAAAAGCAAGGAGGAGCTTCTGGAGGCATTTATACAAAACAACACAAACTACCTCTGGGATGAAATTATTTTTCTGACATAGTCTTTAAATATGACATTATATGTTTCCGCTTTTTAGGTATGGAAAAGAATTAGTTGATATTCAAATTCAATTACCCTTTTCTCTAGATATTCCAAATGAAAAACTTTCAGCACGTTCCATTGCTTGACTCTCATACAAAAATATAATTAATATCTGATTATGACATTGGAATCTGAAAGTATATCTGATGAGAAATGTGGGATTAAAAGGCCTAAAGTTTCTCCATAGTGAAAATAAACCTAAATATTTGAATTAAAATATGACTATGAAGAAAGATAAAGAGAAAGATATAGGAATTCAAAGTAAAAAGCCCAGCAATCAAAATAGTTCTGGTACTACTGTCAGTAATTCTCTCTGAACCTAGATCAATGGTTTAATCTGTGGTAAAGAACCAGTTTTTCCCAAGACATCACAAACCCCACTATTTTTGTAAAAATGACAACAACAACAAAAATATAAATTACTAGAAAAAAAGATCACGTACTTAGACAAGGCAGAAATATCAAATTGCTCTAAACATTTCTAAGTGCGTATTCTTAATTTTTGTACTTATGTTGTCGCTGACCAGTAACAAATAGATCACACATCAGGACCAGTCTTTAGGCCACACACTGATAGTGAGTGCTGCTTAGAAAATTCACATGGCCTCTTTGTGTCTCGGTCCCCAATGTGACTGACACAGGGAAAAAATACATACATACATACATATCTTAACAAAGGAGAAGAGATCAATTCAAATAAACAAACTTTCTTTTGGAAAGCTAACAACAGTAACCATTTTTTCAAGACCATGATCACAGCACCCCTCAGATCCCACCACTGCCCCTCAGATCCCACCACTGTAACTACGCATTGACAAAGCCTGGCCCTAGAAAACCCAGAAAGTCAACAAAATGATATATTAGACTATGTGGTCTCTGAAATAACTTAAGGAAAACTGATATTAGAGTTGTGTGATTATAGGTTTGTATTTGCAATGCAACAAACATTTCATTTATATTTCAAATATATGTATTATGTTGCTAGAAATAATAGTGATATATAAACAAAATAAGAATTCTTTTTACCAACAATGTTAAAGGCTACAGAATTCAAGAGTTCACTGAGCTTAAAAGGTACAGCAAGGCCGCGCGCAGTGGCTCAGGCCTGTAATCCCAGCACTTTGGGAGGCCGAGGCGGGCAGATCACGAGGTCAGGAGATCGAAACCATCCTGGCTAACACGGTGAAACCCCATCTCTATAAAAAATACAAAAAATTAGCCAGGCGTGGTGGTGGGTGCCTGTAGTCCCAGCTGCTCGGGAAGCTGAGGCAGGAGAATGGCGTGAACCCGGGAGGCGGAGCTTGCAGTGAGCCAAG
>NW_016817388.1:261659-264024 GCF_001698545.2 Rhinopithecus bieti | reverse complement strand
TCTTATTAAATTCCTTTAGTGTTAAAGAAAGATACGAGCATGTTCAAAATAGAAAAGCTCACAGGTGGTATTAAAAAGCAAGGAGGAGCTTCTGGAGGCATTTATACAAAACAACACAAACTACCTCTGGGATGAAATTATTTTTCTGACATAGTCTTTAAATATGACATTATATGTTTCCGCTTTTTAGGTATGGAAAAGAATTAGTTGATATTCAAATTCAATTACCCTTTTCTCTAGATATTCCAAATGAAAACTTTCAGCACGTTCCATTGCTTGACTCTCATACAAAATATAATTAATATCTGATTATGACATTGGAATCTGAAAGTATATCTGATGAGAAATGTGGGATTAAAAGGCCTAAAGTTTCTCCATAGTGAAAATAAACCTAAATATTTGAATTAAAATATGACTATGAAGAAAGATAAAGAGAAAGATATAGGAATTCAAAGTAAAAGCCCAGCAATCAAAATAGTTCTGGTACTACTGTCAGTAATTCTCTCTGAACCTAGATCAATGGTTTAATCTGTGGTAAAGAACCAGTTTTCCCAAGACATCACAAACCCCACTATTTTGTAAAATGACAACAACAACAAAATATAAATTACTAGAAAAAAAGATCACGTACTTAGACAAGGCAGAAATATCAAATTGCTCTAAACATTTCTAAGTGCGTATTCTTAATTTTGTACTTATGTTGTCGCTGACCAGTAACAAATAGATCACACATCAGGACCAGTCTTTAGGCCACACACTGATAGTGAGTGCTGCTTAGAAAATTCACATGGCCTCTTTGTGTCTCGGTCCCCAATGTGACTGACACAGGGAAAAAATACATACATACATACATATCTTAACAAAGGAGAAGAGATCAATTCAAATAAACAAACTTTCTTTTGGAAAGCTAACAACAGTAACCATTTTTTCAAGACCATGATCACAGCACCCCTCAGATCCCACCACTGCCCCTCAGATCCCACCACTGTAACTACGCATTGACAAAGCCTGGCCCTAGAAAACCCAGAAAGTCAACAAAATGATATATTAGACTATGTGGTCTCTGAAATAACTTAAGGAAAACTGATATTAGAGTTGTGTGATTATAGGTTTGTATTTGCAATGCAACAAACATTTCATTTATATTTCAAATATATGTATTATGTTGCTAGAAATAATAGTGATATATAAACAAAATAAGAATTCTTTTACCAACAATGTTAAAGGCTACAGAATTCAAGAGTTCACTGAGCTTAAAAGGTACAGCAAGGCCGCGCGCAGTGGCTCAGGCCTGTAATCCCAGCACTTTGGGAGGCCGAGGCGGGCAGATCACGAGGTCAGGAGATCGAAACCATCCTGGCTAACACGGTGAAACCCCATCTCTATAAAAAATACAAAAAATTAGCCAGGCGTGGTGGTGGGTGCCTGTAGTCCCAGCTGCTCGGGAAGCTGAGGCAGGAGAATGGCGTGAACCCGGGAGGCGGAGCTTGCAGTGAGCCAAGATCGCACCACTGCACTCCAGTCTGGGCAACAGAGCAAGACTCCAAAAAAAAAAAAAGGTACAGCAAGAAAATTACCTTTTGCCATCTGCACAATTTTTAAAAATATGCTCTAAGCAACAACAATCTTAAAGGTGAACTACAATTTGTTTCTATTTTAATTAGTATATTAATCTCACAACTCCTTAGAGTAAAAAACTCAGTATTTTGAGAAAACAGCCTCAAGTTAAGAACATCTTAAGAATCTTCGGCCGGCCGGGCGCGGTGGCTCAAGCCTGTAATCCCAGCACTTTGGGAGGCCGAGACGGGCGGATCACGAGGTCAGGAGCTCGAGACCATCCTGGCTAACACGGTGAAACCCCATCTCTACTAAAAAATACAAAAAACTAGCCGGGTGAGGTGGCAGGCGCTTGTAGTCCCAGCTACTCGGGAGGCTGAGGCAGGAGAATGGCATAAACCCGGGAGGCGGAGCTTGCAGTGAGCTGAGATCCGGCCACTGCACTCCAGCCTGGGCAACAGAGTGAGACTCCGTCTCAAAAAAAAAAAAAAAAAAAAAAAAAATCTTTGGCCAGGTGCAGTGGCTCACATCTGTAATCCCAGCACTTTGGGAGGCCGAGGCGGGTGGATCATGAGGTCAGGAGATCAAGACCATCCTGGCTAACACGGTGAAATCCCGTCTCTACTAAAAATACAGAAAATTAGTTGGGCATGGTGGTGGGCACCTGTGGTCTCAGCTACTCGGAAGGCTGAGGCAGGAAAACGGCGTGAACCCGGGAGGCGGAGCTTGCAGTAAGCCAAGATCAAGCCACTGTACTGCAGCCTGGGCAACAGAGCGAGATTCTGACTCCAAAAAAAAAAAAAAAAAA
>NW_016817388.1:248936-261613 GCF_001698545.2 Rhinopithecus bieti | reverse complement strand
ATCTTTGGCCAGGTGCAGTGGCTCACATCTGTAATCCCAGCACTTTGGGAGGCCGAGGCGGGTGGATCATGAGGTCAGGAGATCAAGACCATCCTGGCTAACACGGTGAAATCCCGTCTCTACTAAAATACAGAAAATTAGTTGGGCATGGTGGTGGGCACCTGTGGTCTCAGCTACTCGGAAGGCTGAGGCAGGAAAACGGCGTGAACCCGGGAGGCGGAGCTTGCAGTAAGCCAAGATCAAGCCACTGTACTGCAGCCTGGGCAACAGAGCGAGATTCTGACTCCAAAAAAAAAAAAAAAGAATCCTCAGTTAGGCAGACATCTTAGACATGTCACAAAAGAACAAGTGATGGCCAGGAACAGTGGCTCACACCTGTAATCCCAGCACTTTAGGAGGCCGAAGTGGGCAGATCGCCTGAGATCAGGAGTTTGAGACCAGCCTGGCCAACATGATGAAACCCCGTCTCTACTAAAAATACAAAAATTAGCCAGGTGTGGTGGTGTACGCTTGTAGTCCCAGCTGCTTGGGAGGCTGAGGCATGAGAATCGCTGGAACCCAGTGGGGGCAAAGGTTGCAGTGAGCTGAGATCACGCTATTACATTCCAGCCTGGCTGACAGAGCGAGACTCTGTCTCAAAAGAAAAAAAAAAAAAAAGTACAAGTGACAAAAGAAAACACAGATAAATTAAACTTCATCAAAATGTAAAACTTGTGCTTCAAGGATACCATCAAGAAAGTAAAAGGAAAACCTGTAGATACTGAGAAAATATTTACCAATCATATATTTGATAAGTGACTGGTATCCAGAATACATAAATAACTCAGAACTTAACAATAAATAGTCCAGGCGCAGTGGCTCATGCCTGTGCTCAACACTTTGGGAGGCTCAACACTTTGAGAAGCCAAGGTGAAAGGATTGCTTGAGCCCAGGAGTTCAAGACTAGCTTGGGCAAAAAAGTGAAACCCTGTCTCTACAAAACATTAAATTAACTTATAATTAGTTGGGTGTCGTGGTATGCACCTGTAATCTCAGCTATTTGAGAGGCTGAGTTGAGAGGATTTGTTGAGCCCAGGAGGTAGAGGCTGCAATGAGCCCTGATCATACCACACTGCACTATGGCTTGGGTGACAAAGCAAGACTCTGGCTCAAAACAAACAAACAAACAAACAACAATAAAAAGCCAACCCAAATGAAAAATAAGAAAAGAATTTGAAGTGGGCATTCTCCAAAAACATACAAATGGCCAATAAGCACATAAAAAGATGATTAATGTTATTAGTCATTACAGAAGTGCAAATCAAAACTGCAGTAAGATCCACTTCATATTCACTAGAATGGCCGAAATGAAAAAGACAGTAAGTGTTGAAGAGAATTGAGGACAAATCAGAACCCCCCCCCCCATATTGCTGGCTGGAACATAAAACGGTGCAGTCATTTGGAAAAAGTTTGGCAATTCCTCAAAAAATGAAACCAAAATATACCATATGACCCAGTAATTTCACTCCTAGGTGTATACTCGAGAAAATGAAAAAATGTATTCACATAAAAGTTTTATACAAATGTTCATAGTGGCATTATTCATAATAGCCAAAAAGAGTAAACACCACAAATGTCCATCAATTGAGGATGGATGAACAAAAGGGGCCCCTCCACACAGGAAGCATTATCGGGCCATAAAAGGGAATAAAGAACTGGTAATATACTGGATGAACCCTGAAAACATTATGCTAAGCAAAAAAAGCCAGACACACAAAGTTCTGATATATGATTCCATTTATATGAAATATCCACATTATGCAAATCTGTAGAAACAGAAATTACATTCACAGTTGCCTAGGCCTTTGAGGGAGATGGAGGAGAACGGCTGGGAGAAAATTGAGAGTGACTACTCATGGCATGGAGTTTCTTTTATGTGGAGATGAAAATGTTCTAAAATTGACTGGGATTATATTTACATACTTTTGTGACCATATTAAAAATCACCTGAATTGTATACTTTAAATTAGTATATTCTATGGTTAAATATATCTCAATCAAGTGAGTATAAAAAATACTTTAAGAATCCTAGACCCTACCCCTAAACTGTTGGTAAACTATGTAAAATCAAAATAATCTCTTCTAACTCAATAAATGCATGTCTTCTCAAGCCATAATTATAGAAGGTTTAATTTTAAAATTGCATTAGTCTTACCCTCAATTCTGTAAACCAATGTGCTATTCATATATAAAGAGCTCAAGAAAATAATTTACCTGAGCTAATTCTTACACCTTCCTTGCAGAGATATTTTCTTCAATAGTGTTTATGTTATTTTTAAACATACAGCATACTCAATTTTTCCTCAAGTGTGAAGCAAGGACCCTGATATCAATTCTGAGTTTTGAAAAAGAAATACTTTGATAAGCACATATAAAAGCTGGAGAACGGTACCTTCTCCATGTTTAATTTTTGCAAAAATAAAAAACAGTTTTGCCCTAATCCTCTCTGGGCTTATTTATCAACAGGGCATTTATTTTCTACTACTGACTTTGCAGCCCTGCATTTTAGTTGTGTGTACTACTTTTTCTGTTTGGATTTGTTATTGTCTTTAGCATTAGACCATTCAGTTCTTGAATGAGAATTATGAGGTTTTGATTGGCAGCCTTGTTTCCTAATAATTTGGGACCATTTTTCCCCACTTATTTTCATATATAGCTTCATAAGTGATCTTCTAATGCAGTCCAAACTCATTCAAATGCTCTTAAAAGTTTGTAAATTTTTAGTCACTAGCTATCAAGCTCATGTATCAAATACAGTGACTCCTTCCCAGGGCTCATGATGCCTACGTATAAAATTTTTCCAGGTATAAAATTTCTTTATTCTTATATGCTCATTACTCAACAGAAGGAAGCTAAGAGAAGGCACAAAGAAGTACAAGGGTTCAAGAAAAAGGCATGATATATTTGCTTAGAAAATTTAACCACTAACAGTTTTCAACACAGAATACCCCACTGAAAAAATGATTGTGTATTTGGAATCCCTAAAACTTTCAACTGCAAATCCTACAAAATTCATCTTAGCCAGTAAAACATATGAGCTATATAGTATGGAAGTTCGACAACACTCACAAACAGTTGTGTCAAACACAAAAAGGAAAATTTACTTAAGATAATCCCTAAAATTGACTGGATAACAAAAATAACTCTCATTTAATATGTCTTTACCATGGGTCAGGAAGTATTCTAAACTTTTTATATGCCTTATCCTACTTAATCCTAGGAATAACCATAGATTATAGGTACTATTATTATCCTTAATTTGACAGATGAGAAAACCCCGAAAAGTTAAGAAATTTGCTGGACATCCCATACCTTAGTCACTCTAAATAAATACCTGAAGCCAGAGCCAAACGTTTTACATGCCACCCTTGTCAATCTTCATCTCCCATTCTCCAACCTTTCTCAGTCATGTTAGTCTTTCCACAGTTCTTCAAACTGTGGTCATTTCCAGCTCCATTTCCCCTTGTCCCTCATTCCCTTAACTTATCTAGAAAGCATTCTTCCTTCCATTCTCTACTAATTAAATTTCTATCCACCCTTACTAAATTCTAGTTCAAACTCCAGCTTCTTCCACAAAACATCTATCCACTGACACCAGTTGGCAATAGCTTCTTCCTTCTTTAACCTCTTAGAGTATTTATGGTCAATGCCACACATTTCTGTAACTGAACAAAGTTGATAAGGTTTCCAATTATTAGATACGCATACCTTTTACCCAAAACAAGACTGTAGTCCTTTTACAGGAAGCAAGAGTTCTTTTCTATTGCTTATAGCATCTTGGTTATTCTAGAAATCTAGTATTCACTCTAAGTGACTATATCTAAGGCTTGACTGACATACTTATTAGGACTACCTTTGACTGATGGCCAGGGAGCTACTTCTTCCAATGATTCTAACAGACTAGTTACGAAAAAGTTTTAGGATACAGCAGCCTCTTGGTGCCATTAAAAAGGAAGCATAGACTAAACATCGACCTTTCCTCCTAAAGTTTCCTTGAAATTCCTTTTGTTTGTTTTTAAAGAATAAAGCCTTGAGCTGGGCATGCTGGTGCATGCCTGTAGTCTTAGCTGAGGCAGAAGGATCACTTGAGCCTAGGAGTTCAAGGCCAGCCTGAGCAACACAGCAAGACCCCATCTCTAAAAAAGAAAGAAAGAAGAAAGCTTTAATAACACTGGTAATCACAAAAGGGTAAAGAAAGTAGACCAAAAGTTTTGAGTAATTCCTTGCAACTGGAAAAGCAGATGAGACTGCAGTGATGAAGATACAACAGAGGACACCTAAGCCCAGGAGAATACCAAGGAGAATAAGTGCTAGTTTTCATAAAGGAGACTCAGAGATGCTACAAGCAAAGACACAGGATGATGAAGAACTCATTAAAGAACTGTAATCAAAGCAGCCAGAACCCTTGGGTCCGTCCTCAAAAGCAGCTAGCAGTAAAGGCTTGTATATTTGGGCTAAATCCCAAACTCCACTCTCTCATTCTCTAAGTAAGTGAACTAATTCCCAAAGGAGCCTTCTCCATGAGCATTGCAACCAAGAGAGAAGTTGAGCAGTGTGTCAGATAACTCTAGACTCCCTACCACCCCAGCACCAAAAAAGTATGCAGAGGGTCAAAAATCTGTAACTAGTTATGAAATAAAAGCATTTAACTTCCCCGAGTAATGTTCTATTTATCTTGGCAATTGTGGAGGGTACTAGTCTGCCTCCTCCCTCCGTACCAAATGCTCTGTAGGCAAGCTGCCTCAAGGCAAGCTGCTAGTTCACTTACAACCCCCAAGTCGACCTCCCATTCAAAGGAAAAGTCTTTCAGGACAACAGACATGCAAAAGTAAAGGAATCCTACAGAAGTTACATACAGGATCCAACCAGGTCCCTCACTCACAAACATGAATCACTAATTCAAGCTCTCCAGATACTTGAGGAAAACCAATGGCATGGAGAAAAAGGCCCATTGTTTAAAATCCAACTTGTAGACAAAGCAGTCAACTTAGAGAATCAAATATAAATGTTATAGACCTTAACAAGCAAAAGTAATATAATTAACAAAATTTGAATTGAAGAGCAGGAAGAGAAATGGAATCAAGGCTGGGTGCACTAATTTCCTCATATTTTAAAACAAGGAATCAATAGGCACTGTCTGAGGTTGGCACATTACAAAATAAGAATATTATTTAATTGAAAAGCAAACACAAAGAGAAACACAAAGGGAGAAGCAGGAGAGGAAGTTTAAGGAATCATTCACTGTAGAGGGAGTCAACCGATACCATCTACAGTTGACCAAACAAGAACTAAAAGTGTAATATCTAAAGTTCCTATGGTAACTACCGAAGAACCTATACCAAGAGGGGCTGTCTCTAGAGAGTAGTAGTTTCAGGGGGTAGGGTGAGGTGGAAAAGAAAGCATTTACTTTTATCGTACAACTTTCTGTTTGTTTTATTTTAATCATATGCATGTCTCTTACAATGAAAAAACAAAACAAGGCCGGGGTGGTGGTTCACACACTTGTAATTACAACACATTGGGAGGCCGAGGTAGAAGGACTGCTTGAGACCAAGAGTTCAAGACGAGCCTGGACATCATGAGAACACTGTCTTTGAAAAAAAAAAAAAAAAAAGTTTTGTTTTTTTTTCTGAGATGGAGTCTCCCTCTGTTGTCTAGGTTGGAGTGCGATAATGCGATCTCAGGTCACTGCAACCTCCACTTTCTGGGTTCAAGTGATTCTCCTGCCTTAGCCTCCCAAGTAGCTGGGATTACAGGCATGCACCACCACACCCAGCCAATTTTTGTATGTTTAGTAGAGATGAGGTTTCATTATGTTGGTCAGGCTGGTCTTGAACCCCTGACCTCAGGTGATCCACCCACCTTGGCCTCCCAAAGTGCTAGGATACAGGTGTGAGCCACCAAGCAAAGCCTGAAAAAAAATTTTAAATTAGCTAGGTGTGGTGGCACATGCCTGTAGTCCTAGCTGCTCAGGAGACTGAGGCAAGGGGATCAACTGAGCCCAGGAGTTCAGGGTTATAGTGAGCTATGACCATACCACTGAACGCCAGCCAGGGTAATTGGGCAAGATCCTGTCTCTCCAAAACACACACACACATACACAAACAAAAAAACTAGTCTGATTTTAAAAATTATATGGCATAGAAAGACCACAGGTGATGGAGTTTATTACTTGAGAGTTAAATGTCCTGGTCAAGAAACAAACCTCTCTCAGACTCAGTTTTGTCAATTTAAGACAAGGGAAAAAGTCTTCCTCGTGGGGAAGTTTTGAGTAGATTAAAGGAAACAATGCACATGGAAGAATCTGGCACACACTGTCAGACTTATCTCTGAATAAATATTAATTAAAACTTGTTTAATCCTTTATCTTTCCTTGAAAATGCTACCCCAACCACCAGCACAGTCACCTCCAAGTTATGTTTCTCAGAGAAAGGAAATTCTCTTCGGGATACTGTGCCAGAATAGTATGCCTTCCTCTTAAATCAAATTGGTCCTTTCACTATCTTAAAGAACCTTTGCTCTTTGATTTTTAAATTCCAAATTCACACTTTGGCTCAGTTTGTAAACAGGAAGCTCAACTGAAAACAGGAAGCTATATAGTACAACTTCTCCAAAATCAAAAGACTGCACGCCAGATCCACATATATACAGCAAAAGAGATAAGAGATAAACCTGTTACATGCCTACATACATCATACTTACCATGGGCCTGGTGCTATCTAAAGATCTGTGATTGGGGTTTGGACTCCCCTGGATTAAGGCACTGCCCCTATTTACAGGCAAATATTCCTAGGGGTAATTTATCAGAGCCTTTCCATTATACTTGAGAGTTTGGTTTGAGAGGGGAGAAACTCTGGAAATAGGTTCAAAAATGGGACAACTACCTACAGACACAAAGCTCAGGAACCGTGCCCTAAACAGCCAAGAAAGCCACAGCCTAAGGGTGCTGAGTGACCACAAGAGTGCTGGAAGTGGAGGTAAGGGAGCACATAGAAGAATATTTTTTACGTACTTAATGGTGTTGCCTATTTCAAAGACTCTTCACACATTTGCACAAGCAGGCTACAAGTGCAACTGCTTGGTCTGATTCACACTTCTTTTCAGCTGCAAAGGTCAACATGATAAATGCCTCTAGAACAGAGCTTTTCATACTTCAATGTGTACCTGGGGATCTTGTTAAAATGCTGATTCAGATACGGTAGGTCTTGGGTGGTGTATTAGGCTGTTCTAACATTGCTATAAAGAAATACCTGGCCGGGCGCGGTGGCTCATGCCTGAAATCCCAGCATTTTGGGAGACTGAGGTGGGCGGATCACCTGTGGTCAGGAGTTCGAGACCAGCCTGGCCAACATGGTGAAACCACATCTCTACTAAAATACAAAAATCAGCCATGCATGGTGGCACATGCCTGTAATCTCAGCTACTCAGCAGGCTATGGCAGAGAACTGCTTGAACCAGAAGGTGGAGGTTGCAGTGAGCTGAAATCGTGCTACTGCACTCCAGCCTGGGTGACAGAGAGAGACTCTTGTCTCAAAAAAAAAAGAAAAAGAAAAAAAAGAAGAAAAGAAAAGAGAAAGCAAAGAAAAGGTAATGGAAAGAAAAGGAAGCAGAAAGGAAAAGGGAAAGGGAAAGGGAAAGAGGCCAGGCGTAGTGGCTTACGCCTATAATCTCAGCACTCTGGGAGGCTCGGAAGGGTGAATCATAAGGTCAGGAGCTCAAGACCAGCCTGGCCAAGATGATGAAATCCCCACTCTACTAAAAATACAAAAATTAGCTGGGCATGGTGGTGGGTACCTGTAATCCCAGTTACTCAGGAGGCTGAGGCAGAGAATTACTTGAACCCAGGAGGCAGAGGTTGCAGTGAGCCAACATCACACCTCCAAGAAATAATAAACTATGTGAAAAGACCAAACCTACATTTGATTGGTGTACCTGAAAGTGACAGGGAGAATGGAACCAAGTTAGAAAACACTCTTCAGGATGTTATCCATGAGAACTTCCCCAGCCTAGAAAGACAGGCCTACATTCAAATTCAGGAAATACAGAGACTACCACAAAGATACTCCTCGAGAAAAGCAACCCCAAGACACATAATGGTCAGATTCACCAAGGTTGAAATGAAGGAAAAAATGTTAAGGGCAGCCAGAGAGAAAGGTCGGGTTACCCACAAAGGGAAGCCCATCAGACTAACAGCAGATCTCTCTGCAGAAACCCTACAAGTCAGAAGAGAGTTGGGGCCAATATTCAACATTCTTAAAGAATTTTCAAAGCAGATTTTCATATCCAGCCAAACTAAGCTTTGTAAGTGAAGGAGAAATAATATCTTTACAGACAAGCAAATGCTGAGAGATTTTGTCACCACCAGGCCTTCCTTACAAAAGTTCCTGAAGGAAGCACTAAACATGGAAAGAAACAACCAGTACCAGCCACTGCAAAAACATACCAAATTTTAAGGACCATCAACACTATGAAGAAACTGCATCAACTAACATGCAAAATAACCAGCTAGCATCATAATGACAGGATCAAATTCACACATAACAATATTAACCTTAAATGTAAACGAGCTAAATGCCCCAATTAAAAGACAGAGACTGTAAGGCAGGAGGATCACAAGGTCAGGAGATCAAGACCATCCTGGCTAACACAGTGAAACCCCGTCTCTGCTAAAAATACAAAAAAAATTAGCCAGGAGTGGTGGTGAGCACCTGTAGCCCCAGATACTTGGGAGGCTGAGGCAGGAGAATGGAGTGAACCCAGGAGGCGGAGCTTGCAGTGAGCTGAAATAGCATCACTGCACTCTAGCCTGGGTGACAGAGCAAGACTCCATCTCAAATAAAAAAAAAGAAAGACACAGACTGGCAAACTGGATAAAGAGTCAAGACCCATTGGTATGCTGTATTCAGGAGACCCATCTCACGTGCAAAGACACACAAATGGTCAAAATAAAGGGATGCAGGAATATTTACCAAGCAAACGGAAAGCAATAAAAAACAGGGGTTGCAATCCTAGTCTCCAGTAAAACAGTCATTAAACCAACAAAGATCGAAAGAGACAAGGGCATTACATAACGGTAAAGGCATCAATGCAACAAGAAGAGCTAACCATCCTAAATATATATGCACCCAATACAGGAGCACCCAGATTCATAAAGCAAGTTCTTAGAGACCTACAAAGAGACTTAGACTCCCACACAATGACACTGGGAGACTTTAACACTTCACTGTCAATATTAGATCAACGAGACAGAAAATCAACAAGGATATTCAGGACTTGAACTCAGCACTGGACTAAGCAGACCTAATAGACATCTACAGAACTCTCCACCACAAATCAACAGATTATACATTCTTCTCAGCACATTGCACTTATTCTAAAATTGACCACATAATTGGAAGTAAAACACTCCTCAGCAAATGCAAAAGAATGGAAATCATAACAAACAATCTCTCAGACCACAGTGCAAGCAAATTAGAACTCAGGATTAAGAAACTAACTCAAACACCAAAAGCAACGGCAACAAAAGCCAAAATTGACAAATGGGATCTCATTAAACTAAAGAGCTTCTGCACAGCAAAAGAAACTACCATCAGAGTGAACANAGAAAACCAAACACCGCATGTTCTCACTCATAGGTGGGAACTGAACAATGAGATCACTTGGACTCGGGAAGGGGAACATCACACACCGGGGCCTATCATGGGGAGGGGGGAGGGGGGAGGGATTGCATTGGGAGTTATACCTGATATAAATGACGAATTGATGGGTGCGGACGAGTTGATGGGTGCAGCACACCAACAGGGCACAAGTGTACATATGTAACAAACCTGCACGTTGTGCACATGTACCCTAGAACTTAAAGTATAATAATAAAATAAAATTAAAAAAAAGAAACTAACTCAAAACCGCACAACCACGTAACAACCTGAACCTGCTCCTGAATGACTACTGGGTAAATAACAAAATTAAGTTCTTTGAAAATAAGTTCTTTGAAACCAATGAGAACAAAGACACAATGTACCAGAATCTCTGGGACACAGCTAAAGCAGTGTTTAGAGGGAAATTTATAGCACTAAATGACCACAAGAGAAAGCAGAAAAGAACTAAAATCAACAACCTAATATCACATTTAAAAGAACTAGAGAAGCAAGAGCAAACAAATTCAAAAGCTATCAGAAGACAAGAAATAACAAAGATCAGAGCAGAACCGAAGGAGATAGAGACACAAAAAAAACCTTCAAAAAATCAGTGAATTCAGGAGCTGGTTTTTTGAAAAGATCAAGAAAATAGATAGACCACTAGCCAGACTAATAAAGAAGAAAAGAGAGAAGAATCAAATAGACACAATAAAAATGATAATGGGGATATCACAACTGATCCCACAGAAATACAAACTACCATCAGAAAATACTATAAACACCTCTATGCAAATAAACTAGAAAACCTAAAACAAACAGATGAATTCCTGGACACATACACCCTCCCAAGTCTAAACCAAGAAGTCAAATCTCTAAATAGACCAATAACAAGTTCTGAAATTGACACAGTAATTAACAGCCTACCAACCAAAAAAGGCCCAGGACCAGATGGATTCACAGCCAAATTCTACCAGAGGTACAAAGAGAAGCTGGTACCATTCCTTCTCAAACTATTCCAAACAATAGAAAAAGAAGGACTGCTCCCTAACACATTTTATGAGGCCAGCATCATCCTGATACCAAAACCTGGCAGAGACACAACAAAAAAAGAAAATTTCAGGCCAATACCCCTGATGAACATAGATATAAAAATCCTCAATGAAACACTGGCAAACCAAATCCAGCAGCACATCAAAAAGTTTATCCACCACAATCAAGTTGGCTTCGTCACTGGGATGCAAGGCTGGTTCGACATATGCAAATCAATAAACATAATCCATCACATAAACAGAACCAATGACAAAAATCACATGATTATCTCAAAAGATGAAGAAAAGGCCTTCAATAAAATGCAGCAGCACTTTCTGCTAAAAACTCTCAATAAAGTAGGTATTGATGGAATGTATCTCAAAATAGTAAGAGCTATTTTTGACAAATCCACAGCCAATATCATACTGAATGGGCAAAAGCTGGAAGCATTCCCTTTGAAAACTGGCACAAGACAAGGATGCCCTCTCTCACCACTCCTACTCAACAGAGTATTGGAAGTTCTGGTGAGGGCAATCAGGCAAGAGAAAGAAATAAGGGTATTCAAACAAGAAGAGAGGAAGTCAAATTGTCTCTGTTTGCAGATGACGTGATTGGATATTTAGAAAACCCCATCATCTCAGCCCAAAATCTCCTTAAGCTGATAAGCAACTTCAGCAAAGTCTCAGGATACAAAATCAATGTGCAAAAATCACAAGTATTCCTATATACTAATAATAGACAAACAGCCAAATCATGAGTGAACTCCCATTCACAATTGCTACAACAAGAACAAAGTACCTAGGAATACAACTTACAGAAGATGTGAAGGACTTCTTCAAGAAGAACTACAAACCACTGCTCAAGGAAATAAGACAGGACACAAACAAATGGAAAAACATTCCATGCTCATGAATAGGAGGAATCAATATCATGAAAATGGCNGAGCTGAAATAGCATCACTGCACTCTAGCCTGGGTGACAGAGCAAGACTCCATCTCAAATAAAAAAAAAGAAAGACACAGACTGGCAAACTGGATAAAGAGTCAAGACCCATTGGTATGCTGTATTCAGGAGACCCATCTCACGTGCAAAGACACACAAATGGTCAAAATAAAGGGATGCAGGAATATTTACCAAGCAAACGGAAAGCAATAAAAAACAGGGGTTGCAATCCTAGTCTCCAGTAAAACAGTCATTAAACCAACAAAGATCGAAAGAGACAAGGGCATTACATAACGGTAAAGGCATCAATGCAACAAGAAGAGCTAACCATCCTAAATATATATGCACCCAATACAGGAGCACCCAGATTCATAAAGCAAGTTCTTAGAGACCTACAAAGAGACTTAGACTCCCACACAATGACACTGGGAGACTTTAACACTTCACTGTCAATATTAGATCAACGAGACAGAAAATCAACAAGGATATTCAGGACTTGAACTCAGCACTGGACTAAGCAGACCTAATAGACATCTACAGAACTCTCCACCACAAATCAACAGATTATACATTCTTCTCAGCACATTGCACTTATTCTAAAATTGACCACATAATTGGAAGTAAAACACTCCTCAGCAAATGCAAAAGAATGGAAATCATAACAAACAATCTCTCAGACCACAGTGCAAGCAAATTAGAACTCAGGATTAAGAAACTAACTCAAACACCAAAAGCAACGGCAACAAAAGCCAAAATTGACAAATGGGATCTCATTAAACTAAAGAGCTTCTGCACAGCAAAAGAAACTACCATCAGAGTGAACAGGCAACCTACAGAATGGGAGAAAATTTTTGCAATCTACTCATCTGACAAAGGGCTGATATCCAGAACCTACAAAGAACTCAAACAAACTTACAAGAAAAAAACAAACAACCCCATCAAACAGTGGGCAAAGGATACGAACAGACATTTCTCCAAAGAAGACATTCCTACAGCCAACAGACACATGAAAAAATGCTCATCATCACT
>NW_016817388.1:243099-246426 GCF_001698545.2 Rhinopithecus bieti | reverse complement strand
GTAAGATATAAACCATAAAAACCCTAGAAGAAAACCTAGGCAATACCCTTCAGACATAGGCATGGGCAAAGACTTCATGACTAAAACACCAAAAGCAATGGCAACAAAAGCCAAAATTGACAAACGTGACCTAATTAAACTAAACAGCTTCTGCACAGCAAAATAAACTATCATCAGAGTGAACAGGTAACCTACAGAATGGGAGAAAATTTTTGCAATCTATCCATCTGACAAAGGGCTAATATGCAGAATCTACAAAGAACTTAAATTACAAGAAAACAAACAAACAACTCCATCAAAAAGTGGGTGAAGGATACGAACAGGCACTTCTCAAAAGAAGACATTTATGCAGCCAACAAACATATGAAGAAAAGCTCATCATCACTGGTCATTAGAGAAATGAAAATCATAAACCACAACGAGATACCATCTCATGCCAGTTAGAACAGTGATCATTAAAAAGTCAGGAAACAACAGATGCTGGAGAGGATGTGGAGCAATAAGAATGCTTCTACACTGTTGATGGGAGTGTAAATCAGTTCAACCATTGTGGAAGACAGTGTGGCGATTCCTCAAGGATCTAGAACTAGAAATACCATTTGACCCAGCAATTCCATTACTGGATATATACCCAAAGGATTATAAATCATTCTACTATAAAGACACATACACATGTATGTTTATCACAGCACTGTTCACAATAGCAAAGACTTGGAGCCAACCCAAATGCTCATCAATGATAGACTGAATAAAGAAAATGTGGCACATATACACCATGCAATACTATCCAGCCATAAAAAAGGATGAGTTCATGTCCTTTGCACGGACATGGATGAAGCTGGAAACCATCATTCTCAGCAAACCAACACAAGAACAGAAAAGCAAACATTGCATGTTCTCACTCATAAGTGGGAGCTGAAAATCAGAACACATGGACACAGGGAGGGGAACATCATACACCGGGACCTGTCGGGGGGTGGGGGGCTAGGGGAGGGATAGCATTAGAAGGAACACCTAATGTAGATGATAGGTTGATGGGTGCAGCAAACCACCATTGCATGTGTACACCTATGTAACAAACCTGCACGTTCTGCACATGTACCCCCCAGAACTTAAAGTATAATAATAAGAAAAAAAAAGAGGTTTAATTGGCTTATGGTTCTGAAGGCTGTACCGGAAGCATGGCACTGGGCATCTGCTTGGCTTCTGAGAAAGTCTCAGGAAGCTTACAATCATGGTGGAAGGCAAAGCGGGAGCAGGCACAACACATGGTAAAAGCAGGAACAAGAGACAGAGAGTGGGGTTGGGAGGTGCCACACACTTTTACATGACCGGATTTCACAAGAACTCACTATCACGAAGACAGCACCAGGCCATGAGGGATCTGCCCCCATGATCCAAACACCCCCCAACAGGCTCCACCTCCAGTACTGAGAATTACAATTCAACATGTGATTTGGGCAGAGATAAATATCCAAACTATATCAGGTGGTGACACAGATTTAGCATTTCTAACAAGCTCCCAGATGATGCTGATACTGTTGATCTACTGACAATACTTTGAGTAGGAAGGGGCTAGAAAATCACTTCCTTTTCAGTACAATATCCACCTCTGTAACCCAGGGTCTTACCAACACTCCCTTAATCAAAAGCAGCAGAGCAGTATGCTAGCTGGGGAAGAGGGAAAAAGTAACTCTTTTAAGAGCAAAGCATGATCCTTACAATTCACAGACATGAATTCAAATTCCAGTTCTGCCACTATGTAGCTATATGTCATGGGACAAATCACTTAACCTCTGTATTCTTAGGTTTCCTCATTTGTCAAACAGTGATAGTACTATCTGCCTCAAAGAGATACTGTCATGATTAAAAATAAGTAATGTAGCAAAGCATTTAGCTTGCTACCTCCACTAGATGGTCTCTATGCCTTAATTTAACCTACATTTAACTGCCAGGACAATATCCCTCAAATCTGCATCCCTCACTTCAGTATACTCCTTCAGGGATCTCTTAATGACTACCAAATCAAAGGTAAATTCCTTAATTTGGCATTCAGCTCCTACTATAAATCACGCACCGACCTCCAAGACCCCCTCCACTCCTTCCTATTCAACACCACCTCTGGTCATCACCCATATCTTTTCCACGCAGATAACATCACCTCACTGCCACCATTCAATTTACTAATTCTGAAATGTGGGGACACAAGCATTTAGTGCTCTAGGGAACATCTAAGCAATTACCTGGTTCAAACTCTTCATTTCCATACCAGAAAATAAAAATCCAAAAAGGCCTAAGCAACTTGTCCTTGGCAATAAAGTTATCATCAATTATAATGAAAACTTGGTTTCTGAGCTTGAACTCCAAAAGTTCTTTTCAGTCTGTTTTCCCATTCTTTGCAACAAACCTCAAGACCCACATAAAACTCACTTAAATAAAAGGTCCTCCCTCCACAATCTCTTAGAATTTAGGCATAAAGTTTATGCTGTGGTTTTTTTGACAGGATGCTAAAACATATGGCTGATTCAGTCAATACATCAGGAAGTAAAATCAATGAAACCAACTATTTGCCTTGGTATAGACCAAATAAATTGAATATTATAGCATGTAGTATTTATTATTTCTGGAATCTGCCTTAATATAACTTAGATTGCTAGTTACCTTATTCTAGGTGATTATCTTCTCCTGCCATCTAGATTACATTTTTCTTAAAAATAGGAACTTTATCTTATTCACCCCCAATTGCCCTGTCCAAGTATCTCGTTCTCCTCTTCATGTACTGTGTAAATAACTGCTAATTTGCTGAATTAAAGATCCATTATTTTTCATAATGTTGAGTTTTATTTAACCTTTGCAATCTTTCGTATCTAGCTCACTTTGTTATAGTATCATCTGTCCACTCTGTTTTATTCTGATGAATTTTCCTGATCAATAGCATAAAAACTTAGAAAGATAATTCTCAATGACTATGTGTTTTATTTACTAAAATATACCTTTGTATCACAAAAATATTTTACATCTGTGTACTTTACATCCCCAACTGCACAATATATAACTTGAGGATTAAAAATATGTCTTCTACTTTCTGTCATTTCCTCAACTATAACCCCTGTGCTACACACATAGCACAATGACTAAAAGAATCATTGTTATTAAACTGCTAAAACATACATAAGCTAGCAATTTGGCATATTAAGATAACCCAAAATTTTAAAACAAAAGTGCAATGTTAATACATGTTATATATTCAAAATATGTGCAAGCAAACTAAATTTTCAGAACAAAATACAAAGATAATTTTAGGTGTCAAAATATGATAGTAGGTAA
>NW_016817388.1:211835-240425 GCF_001698545.2 Rhinopithecus bieti | reverse complement strand
AAAAAAAAAAAAAAAAAACCACCCTAAATGCTAAGTTATTGAAAAATTGTTTTTCTAGTTTTAAACATTGTTTCATACTTACCCTAAATGCTAAGTTATTGAAAAAAACCTTTTTATCTAGTTTTAAACATTGTTTCATACTCTACTCATATCAGAGAAAAGTAAAACATCTATTTCATGGCTTTTGTAAGAACTGATTAGTGCTACACCTAATTTTACACACAAAAAGTCTTCCTCAAAAGTTTGGTACATTAAATTTATATGTGTGCACATGCATAGGTTTGTATCTAAGCCTGTTTTAGAAACTTTCTAAGAGCTAATTATTTATAAGCATCCTGGAGACAATCTTTCTAAAGAAATCTGTTGGAAAAAATGATTTACATGCTTTATTAATCCAAATTTTTGTTCATTGGATTTTTGTAAAGAAAGGTATACCAAAATTTTTTTTAATATTATAAATTATGATAAAAACAGTTCAGCCTTTTTCTTAATCCCTGAGATTTAAAAAATAGTTTCATTCCTAAAAAAATATTTCTTCATACAAACCTATGTCCTTGCAATGCCCACAGCCTTTCAGTAACCTAGGTTATTCAGAAATTTTTAGTTAGAAAGACACCAGGACAATAAATGACTGTTTTATATTTTCAGCTTCATTTTAGCCTACCTGTATTCACACCCTAGAGGTTCCAGATTTTTATCCACAAAGTGATTATGGTCTAGGACTGAATCAGATTTGTAACAAACATCTACTGGGATCCTTCGACCTATCATTGACGGGCAGAGCCAATATATGTCTTCTAGCTCACTGAATCCTTTCAAAACCTTACCTTAGGGACTTTCCACAGTGCTATATAGTTAGAAGCTGTCTTTCACAAATGACAAAAATGAATGAAAAATGATTTCAGAATAGAAAAATGGAAACCCAAGTAATTATATAGTGTCTAAAGTCTACTCTGTATCTACCCACCTTAGTGCCTAAGCATTTTAACGTGTACAGAAAGGGATATTCTTTAAGGTTGTAAATCTCATTATCTCTAACTTTATCTGATTACTGACATGCACCATTTATATTGACAGTCCAATATATCCAGCCACATGATAGCATAAAACTTCTAACAGTGATCTACAATAGTCTAGAAACTATTATGATTTGTTTTTTTGTTTTCCAGAAAAAAATCAAGCATAAACTAATAAAATGAAACTTATTAATAAGTATACTTTCTTCTAAATAGAATATCAAAATTAAACTCTAACAGCAGTCATGCAATCATTTATAAATAAAATATAGACTCATTCTTTTTCCTAAAAGGTAATTTGGCATGTCATTCTCTCTTTTTTTGCTATTGGTCTCAAAATGTAGTTCTTCTCAAAAAATATAAAACATAAGAAGCATTTCCAAAGAGGGAAAAGAAAATTTACAAAGTACAATATTTTATGCTACGAGCTATACAAAAATCTGTCACCATCTATGTTACAATTCTAGTCATCAATAAGGTACTTTTTTCCAATGTACAACTCAAAAATCAATTATATCAACTCTTTTGTATAGAGAAGCAGCATACCTTTCAGGCAACTAGTATTAATGAGTAGACATGACTATAGAATCCCCATCTGTTTCTCTGACAAAGCTGTGGCTGCTCTAGTCTCTCAATGAAATTCCATTAATCTGGTGTACCAAGGTCCAATGCGAAAATCAAAACTGCATCTAACCCTTTATCAGTTCACAATAACCTACAAGTGAACTCTGCCTGTTAGCATGCAGCAAGTTATGATTTTGCTATCTATCAGGCAGTTGGCCAATAAAAAAAAAAAAAAAAAAAAAGGCAGGCTGAAAACAACATACCTGGCAGGGTTTGGAAACTTTCTTTTTGCTGTTTTCATCCCCATTCAATTTCTATATGGTGCCTGGACTTTGTGAGATTATGCATTATTCTTCTTGGCTGTGATTTAATTGCTACTAGCAATCAAGTCAAAGCATCACTGAAGTGTGCTTGAATTTCGTTAGAAGATATAACTTATGCTACTTTCCTACAGTACCTAATAAACCATAAAGAAACCAAAACACATATGGCTTGAGGGAATAACTGGAAAATTAGGTGGCCATTTGGGAACTGAGTGAACTTTTGAACCACAGGAACAGAGAAAAAGAAATATTAAAGCAAAAGACAGACTTAGAATGCACATAGAGATGTGCAGGTTTGACCTTTTCAGTACCTTGAAAATTACATTAGCATTATGAAAAATACGTATCATGTTTAGAGTTTATAGCCCATCAACGTTCAGATACTTTGTTTAGTGCCTACCATAAGGTAAAAGTCAAAAGGACAAAACAACAATCTGATTTGACAAAAGGCCTTTTGGTGACCTGTGCTAATTTGGTTATGCTTATCATTAAATGCATTATCTTTTTTATAATTAATACATTATTAGACTGAGGTCACATGATGAAGGAAATGTATTCATCAAAGGAAAGAGAACACACACAAAATCTAAGTTGAAGGGAGAAAGACTGATACATTGAGATGATATTTTACAGTGAATATTAAATGTCCTAGTAGTAGTTTAAAAATGAATTTTAATAATGATATTCTTAGAAGAAAATGTGAAAGTATCAAAATAGTATTATTTATATATCAAAATGAGTAATACTACAGGTTAGTTTTAATCTACTCAAGAATTGCTTAAACACTAATGAGCAGGCACTATTAACAAAAAATTTGATGTTACATATAAATGTTATTAAATAATATTTAAAATCAATAAAACAACCTTTTAACAACAAATCCTTTAGTGTATTTCCTGAATATTTGGTTATAAAAACATATGATAAATTATTTACTCTTAAAAGAAAACACAATAATGTAAATGCACTATAATTTAATAATAATTTATTTTTTCTAACAAGCTACTAGAGGATTTCTGGCTCTCATAGATATTTAATTGTTGAATTTCTTTTTAGGTTGCAAATTTTTCAAGAATACACATAGCACGCCCCTGAATATCAAAATATTTATGCTATTTTAAGAAACTATGTATATATAGTCTATGAATATATTCTGTGTATGTCTCTCTTAGTATAAATATTCTGTCTGTGTTTGTGTGTATACACACACATATTTATATATACCAGCATTTTACAGAGAAATAAAGCAATTGCAATGTGTCTGAAAAATAGTACCACTTAAATAATAATTCATTGTTTTGCCTGAAAATATTATTTATTTAATTATAAAACATTTTCTAGTAGAAATGCTTTTGAAGATGAGGTTGGAAAGGGTAATACTCTGTTTTGCTGAAGAGAAAAGAAATGTTTATCTCTTTAAAAAACAGAAAGTGAATATAACAGCAAAAAAAAATCCCTCCCTTTAAAAAAAGAAATTAAATGTTTGCCAAAGCATAACATTCAACATAAAATAGATATGACTATTATTGCTACACTTTGTACAAAGTTCTGGATATAAAAAAAGATTGTTTTGTACTGAATCAGTGGTTAGAATGTTTATCACTTATGCATGTACTTGACTTATCCCCGTTCTGCAATAGACATAATTTTATACCTCATAAAAGCAATTTATGTTTCCAAAGGGAATAATCTGGATAACATAAAATGTGAAGTGCTCTGTTGCAGGAAGCATATTTTCATTCAGCAATTGTATTTAGAGATGGAACTGCACAGTTTGATCGTCACATAGTGGCAGAAGGTATTCTTCATTTCTATGTCTATGTGAAACTTTTGAGTGCTACAAATTAACATGCATGACTAATTTATCGATACACAGTCTTAATTTATAACTATGTATTACCCTTATAAGGTTTCTATAATGGAGATATACTCAATGGCTATAACAGAGAAAGTACATACTACGCTAAAAACAAGTTTCATAACTTTGGCAACATTCAATAGCTTTTAGAAATTACTAAGAGATAAATTTATTACTAATTCAGTCAACAAACACTGCAATATTACTACATAATATGGGGCACTTTTAAGTGACAATCATAAAAATGAAAATGTGTATTAAAAGAAGCATTTTATAAAAACCTGTCTCAATGTGAAGAGGCAATGTCGGAAAATTAACTTAATATTTTATTAACTCATTTTGTATAAAGTTTTCAGAAAAAATAGATCAAAATCTTTTTTATTATTTATAAAATAAATAATACAATAAGCCTTTAAGTAGCACAATAAAATTAAGCAAGAATNACCTGTCTCAATGTGAAGAGGCAATGTCGGAAAATTAACTTAATATTTTATTAACTCATTTTGTATAAAGTTTTCAGAAAAAATAGATCAAAAATCTTTTTTATTATTTATAAAATAAATAATACAATAAGCCTTTAAGTAGCACAATAAAATTAAGCAAGAATCTGATAATATTAAATTAACTAACAAACTGTTAGTAATAATATTCATATGATGATATAGGCACTCTCTCAAAAATTTTAGTAAAGAAAATTTCCAAGAAAAAGAAGCCATTACATACTTAGGAAAACCTCACTAGAACCACTAGAGAGAGCTCTTCTGTTCCTTAAAAGGTTTTGGTAAAGGTAAGTTAACCGAAGCCTTTATGTTCATCTGCTTTCTCATAAAACTACCACCTATATACATAGCATTGTTTTGTGTGAGTGTCAGAATTATGTGGGAAAATGTCACATACCATCAGAGGGGGCTTCATCATCTTTATCGTATCGTTCTGAGGCTAATGAAATAGTGTCTGGAGGCCCAGCAAAAGGGTCATCATATTCTTCCCCATCTTCTGCATCACCTGTTTAAAAAAAAATCAGAGAAATGCCTTTTATACTTTAGCCATTTAAAGCAATGTTACTTAATGCTAATGTTACTTTGTTAGAAGAGGTAAATTTTACTTACTACTAAATTGAGTCATTGTCATAGAAAACAAAGAAAACTTTTAAAACTAGGTAAAACAGGTCTTATTTTAGTTCATGGCCATTGTAACCTAGATATAGTAAGAGTTTTTGAAGGTCATTATACAATTGCTTATTATTGACACAAAAGAATACAATCCAAACTTATGATGATCTCTACAAAGAAGAATCCAAAAAGTAGAAACAGGGTAAAACAGAGTGTAGTGTATATCCAAACAAACAAACAAAACCAAAATAACAATAACAACAACAACAACAAAACCCAGGAAGCACAACAGAAAACACAATACAAGTAATTCCATTTACCTACTCAATAATTTGAAAAATTATGATGAGAAACTAATAATTTGAAGCTATATGAATATTTTGTATTTTCATTAAAATAACAGGATTAGAGAGGATTAAAAATAATCTGTTGCATTTTCCAGAGCACAAATCTTTTATAGAAAAAACTTCTTTAAAATTTTCATAATCTTTTAATAAAATTCAAGTAAGGGTAATTTACAAACTATATACTTTCAGTTTCATTCAATGGTATGTTATTATTTTTTAGTGTTCTGGCCAGTTTCCTACTTGATTTTCAAATCCTAGGTTGGTTGGTCGATTTTTTGATTGATTTTTCTATTTTAGGCTAATTAATCTCCACAAGATCTTGTGGTTTCAATTTTTTCCATCTAATCATTTAAAATAATTTTTTTAAAAAACACAAATATTTGCTAGCCCAGTTACACATAAGCATTCATTTCTCACCCAGATTTCACAACAAAGAAAAATGTATGCTTAATTCCATATTATTTGACTGTTGAATTCAAGTTACATGACAGAAAAACAGCCACCTCAGGGATTATCCAAAAAGCACAAGGAAAATCCCCATTGCAACTGCAGAGTAGCTACGGTATTACTTTTGAACCATAGTTCCTGGCAGATCCAGATTAAAGCTACTTGTCTCTCCAAAAGGGTATCTGTCCTCTGACACCCATTTGAGGGGTGTCACCCTATTTGTTACCACGTTTTTGGTAGAGAAAATAGCCTCTTTCAAGACAACACTGTCCAAATAATTTTTTAAAAATACATATTCCTCTCTATTTCCTTATAGTTTTGCCACTTCATGAGCAATTGTCATCACAGAGACATCTCTCATTAAGACGACAAGGGTAGAACATAGAGATGGCTATATTGTCATTCTTAGGGATTCCACTACTAGGTACAGTAAATGTGGTGATGTTACTCCCACAGTTAAAATTATAAGGAACACATAACTACTACTCATTCTTTGGAACTTAATTTCTTTTTCTTTCGAGATGTTCAAAGTCCTTTTCAGAACACTCAATGATCCCTTACGATATTTCTCTAACGAAAAGAAGAGTGCTAGGCTGGTGGGCAGTGCTCACGCCTGTAATCTCAGCTACTCAGCATGCTTGAGGCCAGCGGGTCACTTGTGGCCAGGAATTAGACACCAGGCTGGGCAACATAGCAAGACCACACCTCTAAATAAAAATAAAAACTGGCCGGGCGTGGTGGCTCATGCTTGTAAACCCAGCACTGTGGGAGGCCGAGGTGGGCAGATCACGAGGTCAGGAGATCGAAAACATCCTGGCTAACACGGTGAAACCCAGTCTCTACTAAAAATGCCAAAAAATTAGCCAGGCGTGGTGGCGGGCGCCTGCAGTCCCAGTTACTCAGGAGGCTGAGGCAGGAGAAAGGCGTGAACCCGGGAGGTGGAGCTTGCAGTGAGCCGAGATTGCGCCACTGCACTCCAGCCTGGGTGACAGAGCAAGACTCCATCTCAAAACAAATAAAATAAAATAAAACAATTAGCCAGGTGTGGTGGCCTGTACCTGTACAGTCACATCTGTGAGAGGTTGAGGTAAGAGGACCGCTTGAGCCCAGGAGTTTGAGGCTGCAGTGAGCTATAACTGCACCACTGCATTCCAACCTGGGCAACAGACCAAGACCCCATCTCTAAAAAAACATTTTTTTAACCAAAGAAGAGTGCTCTGAATTCAAATATAAGGTAGGAAGGAACTTCATAAAGTGCAAGTAAAAATGTTTTGATCATGTTACAACAGTTCATAGAATACGTACCAGTAGGGATCAAGAAATTCTCAGTTACTCTTAGTTGTTAGGGTATCTTTATATTCTTAATGAAGTTAAGAATTTTTGTGATATAAATTTTCTAAGAATATTTCATATCTCACACAAAAAATCTTGCTGCCAAAAAACGTATTAGGATACTTCAAAAACATCACTAGAACTTAGCATGTGGCATATTTTGCTATTATGACTATTCAAAAAGAACAGTAAAACCAAATAATAATAGCAAAATTTTGAAAAAAAATTCAGATGTTCAGGCTTACATTATATTAAATTTTGTGTGGAAGTAAACAGAAAAAATTAAAACTTAGTTTTTAAAATTAGAAGTAGTTTATTATCCTTTAGGAATATCCATTAATATGCATATGTATACATGTGTATATATGCATTTATATACACATACATACACACAAATGCAAACGCCATTCTTTATTCAATATGTATAAATATATACATACATATCAAAAGTTCATTACTAAAGCTATAAACTCAACAATATCTAATATGAGTTCAGAGTATTTATTCTACACAAATTGATCACTAACAGGTGAAAGGCCTGTTAGCCTTTCATGGATTGGTTTTTATTAAAGTCATGGTTTTGACTTTTTTTTTTTTTTTGAGGCAGAGTCTCGCTCTGTCAACCAGGCCAGAGTGCAGTGGCCGGATCTCAGCTCACTGCAAGCTCCGCCTCCCAGGTTCACGCCATTCTCCTGCCTCAGCCTCCCGAGTAGCTGGGACTACAGGCGCCCGCCACCTCGCCCGGCTAGTTTTTTGTATTTTTTTTGGTAGAGACGGGGTTTCACCGTGTTAGCCAGCATGGTCTCCATCTCCTGACCTTGTGATCCGCCCGTCTCAGCCACCCAAAGTGCTGGATTACAGGCTTGAGCCACCGCGGCCGGCCTGGTTTTGACTTTTATAGAAAGTTATGGTTTTGTTTTTATTAAAAAAAACAGGCCGGGTGTGGTGGCTCACATCTGTAATCCCAACACTGTGTGAGGCCAAGGCAGGTGGATCACTTGAGCTCAGGAGTTTGAGACCAGCCTGGCCAACATGGCAAAACTTGCCTCCACTGAATATACAAAAATTAGCTGGGCATAATGGCAGACACCCGTAATCCCAGCTACTCAGGAGGCTGAGGCAGGGAGAACTGCTTGAACTCGGGAGGCGGTGAGCCAAGATGGTGCCACTGCAGTGGGCCAAGATTATGCCACTGCACTCCAGCCTGGGCAACAGAGTGAGACTCCCATCTCAAAATATCAAAATAAAAATAAAATGCTTTGGGGTTATATATTAAAATGAAATTGTCTTCAACTTACCCATTCTAAGAATTGCAGCTTACTGCAAGTATTTTTTAAAAAAAAAAATCAGTGTGATGTTTATATTTACCTAAGACAAAATGAACTAAGTACTGCTACTGGTTTCATTTCTTCCTTATTTTTTTCTCCCCATAATCCTTTGAACTAACTCAGAAAGCAAAGAATCTATATGTTATATATACAGGGATAGCCCCTTTTTAACCTGCATATAGTTGAAAGGACACATCATTTTTCAAGATGGTCTTCTTCATCTTACCATTGTTCCAGTGATGGTCTACCCCTTTTCCTCCCCTCTAATTTTTTTTCAACCCAATAAAGAGTAAAAGCTGCTGTCTTATAAGGAGTTTTAACTGAACACAGGGGTCGCTGTTGAGTAGTACAAAGCATTTTTCCTCCCCAGGGCTGAATATTTGTAGTTAAACCTGCACAGACTTCTACAAATTAAAAAAAAAAAAAAAAAAAAAAAAAAAATTTAAAATTTTTTTTTTAAAAAAAAAAAAAAAAAAAAAAAAAAAAAAAAGTTCAAATTGCATTTATGTAATACAAAACTAAACTCCAAATCAACAACAGGCATCAGGTAAACATATCCAATACAATTTACAGACATAAGTGAAAGCATTACAGCCTAATCACATATCTAAAAAAAAAGCACACTCAAATGAAATGTCTACAGAATCATTAGTTGGCAGCCATTCTATTACAATCACACATAATGTCAGTGGTGCCGCGAGCCTGTGCCACTGACAATAGCATAAATTTTGCATCTCATTTCTGTGGTCATAAAATTAATGATCAGTTTAAAAATACTTCTTTGTAAAAGTTATTGCGCAAAGACAAGACATGAATGTGTCCCTGTTATGTACTCATAAGGATAATTATGGGGTTGTTGCTCATTAATACTGTTTCTTGTTTCCCTAGAAAAGCATTTGATTTATCCCACAACTTTCAATAGTTTAATTAACGATACAAAGTTAACAGAATAAAAGACAATGATCCAAGACTTAGCTTCCTATAATTTCAGTAGTAACAAACATTGCAACAAACTCAAGGTTTAATCATACTACAGCAGCATATTTTCTGAAAACATTTTAAATTTATACTAGATGGGATCAAATTACTATTAGCCATTCTTTTTAATATGGTTCATTATCAATAACATTTTCCCAAATGCCTAGAGATGTAGCCCAACAACAACTGAACAGTCATAATCTCTACAACCATTGAAGCTGATTTACCCAATTTGTTGCTTGTTTTTTCAAAACAGTCCTATTTTCAACACAATCAGGTAAACAGGAAATGAAGTAATATACAGGTTGAACATCCCTAAATCAACAGAACTCCAAAATGTTCCAAAATCCAAAACTTTTTGAGTGTCAACATGACAACACAAGTGGAAAATTCCATGCCTAACATCTTTGCTTTCTGATGGTTCAATGTACACAAACTTTAGTTCATGCACAAAATTACAAGGTGTATATGAAACATAAATGAATTTGGTGTCTACGCTTAGGTTCCATCCTCAAGATATCTCATTATATATATGCAAATGTCCCAAAATCCAAAATCTGAAACACTTCTGGTCCCAAGAACTTTGGATAAGGGATACTATTAAACCTGTACCTAAAATCTGAGTGATAACCATTCTTTCTTACTGAAAGACAAACAGGGGGAAAAATTACTCTAGTGAAAATAAATTAATTTCTAATTCTCTACTTAGTTCACTTGTCTAAAGTAATATTTCAAGTAAATTTACATAATTAAGCATTTAACTTGTCGTTTCTTCAGGGAAGTTTCATTCTTAAGGCTTTGAAGGATATAGGTCACTGAAAAGAAGATTCTCCTCATAATTCTTCTACAGTAGGAGGGCTAATTTACAGCATGAAAATACTGAAGACAACTTCTGGCACGAAACTGGTGCAGAGCTTTAAAATAAGAATACCCTTTTTCAAGCACTGCCTGTGAAATATACTTCTACTACTATAGGTCCCGTCATTTCAAACATGCTTAAGACATTTGTACAAGGCCAATGGTGGGGGTAGGTGGCAGAAGGAAAAAGCTGTGAATTATTTCCTTAGATTTCATTGTGGAGTTATCATTCAACAGAAAACACACTATGTTAGGAATGGTAAAAAAAGGAAATTAAACATCATCCAAACTTCAGACTTTTCTGCTATTCTTATTCTGCTATTCTTAGTCCATTAATAAACTTAAGAAATAGTATGAGTGAGAAGGTAAAAGGAAACTGCTTTCTAAGTAAATCTATGCGTATTTTACACTATCAATAAAATATTAAGGCAAAATCTATTTTTTTTTTTTTTTACAATTAGAGCAAAAGATTTTAAAGGAGAAAATGAGACTTTTTAGCTGTAGCCCTGAAGCAATATATTCCCCTTTTTCAAAACTGCAGACACCAGGCCGGGCACAGTGGCCCACGCCTGTAACCCCAGCGTTTGGGAGGCCAAGGTGGGAAGATTACCTGAGGTCAGGAGTTCGAGACCAGCCTGACCAACATGGTGAAACCCTGTCTCTCCTAAAAATACAAAAAATTAGCCGGGCATGGTGGTGGATGCCTATAATCCCAGCTACTCGGGAGGTTGAGGCAGGAGAATCGCTTGAACCCAGGAGGTAGAGGTTGCAGTAAGCAGAGATCGTGCCACTGCACTCTAGCCTGGGTGCGACAGAGTGAGACTCCATCTCAAAAAAAAATTACAAACAAAACAAAACTGTAGACATTAATATTTTACAAATTTGAAAAAAAAAGGCTCATGAAATATTTGACTAATGCTAATAAATATGCCCTTCTTTTAATAATTGATAATTTTCCCCCAAATTTGTTTGAAAACTGAATTTATGAATCAAGATTAACTTAAATCTTCTTGACAAATAAAGTTGAATCTGAAAATATGCAATAGTATTTATTAAACACCTACTATCTACGTTCACATTATCTTATTTCAGTAAATCAGTCTATAAAGAAAGTAATCACACCTAAATCATCTTTGGAGAAAACCGAGACTAATACATGATCAAGACACAACTATAGGCAAAATTTTTTTATCATGTACTTAATATATACAGTATTAGAAAATTCTAGTTAATAGTCCATAACAGTATTTACTAAATAGTAATATATTCTCATTGCAAAAATAATTATTTCAAGTCACATTAAGAGACCTATGACCTTGTTATGTGATAGAGAACAATGCTGAAATAATCACATAGCATAACTCCAGTGCATGAAGCCTAAATTCCGGAGGATACTTTATAGTATGAGGCAATATTGCAAGTAAAACACTAAGATTAGAAACTAGGTTATTCTGGTGGCCGAGCACGGTGACTCATGCCTGTAAGTTCCAGCACTTTGGGAGGCCAAGGCGGGTGGATATCTTGAGCCCAGAAGTTCAAGACCAGCCTGGGCAATGTGGCGAAAACTCATCTCTACAAAAAAATACAATACACAGGCAGCGCACCTATAGTCCCAGCTACTCAGGAGGCTAAGATGGAAAAAGGATCACCTTAGCCTCCCAAAGGAGCTGAGGGAGGCTGAGGCTGCAGTGAGTCATGATCACACCACTCCACTCCAGCCTGGATGACAGAGTGAGATCCTATTTCAAAAAAAAGAAAAAAAAAAGGAAAAAGAAAAGAAAAAAGAAACTAGGTTATTCTGTTACATAGAATACTTTGAAGGATATAAAAAGGAAGTATCTGTTCTAGATAAAACCAGCAATATTTCAAATGAATAACAAGGACTAGACTAAGCAAGAAGTGTTCTAGCTGATTAGATTCAAATCTTTCCTAAGTACAAGTAAAATTAAGGAATTTAGAAAATCAGCTGACAATTATTCTAAAGATGCAATCTGTCACATCTCTTCAATAGAGGAATCAAGACTTGCACATATAAGAATAAAAGAAGAATTTTAATAAATTAAATGAAAAAGAAGGTTGTAAAACAATAGCTTTCTATGGAAATGAATATAAACAATTGAAAAATTAGCTTAATACACAAGCTTCAATAACTAGAAACCACTGTAATAAAATGAATTTCTACCAGTGTAAACTATTCTCACCCAAAAAAATGGAAATATCAAAAAAAAATCCTAAGATCTATGCAGCCTAGTGTTTCAACTACCATATCAACTCAATTAATTTTAAATTTTAAGAATCGACAGCCAGGCAGGGTGGCTCACGCCTGTAATCCAGCACTTTGGGAGGCCGAGGTAGCTGACCTCTTGAGCCAAGGAACTAGAGAAGAGCCTGTGACACATGGCAAAACCCCGTTTTTACAGAAAAAAAAAAAAAAAAATTAGCTGGGCATGTAGGCAAGAGCCTATAGCTCCATCTACTCCAGAGGCTGAGGTGGAAGGATCACTTGAGCCTGGAAGGCAGAGGTTGCACTGAGCCAAGATGGTGCCACTGCACTCCAGCCTGGGAGGCAGAGTGAGACCCTGTCTTAAAAGAAATATCTCAAACTGTAAAATCTGTATTGTTAAATCTCAGGATGGGAGATTACATAGAGTAGAAGGGAAGGATTTGTGAGGAAAGTAAAGAAGGATGATACACATCTGTGTGCATTAGAGAAATTAATAACTTATTAAATATGAATAAATCTGCATTAACTCTTTTTATTTAAGAACTCTCTACCTGGTCCTTTTTTTCCCACCAATAGTGACATCAAAATGATACTTAACTGTCATTTAAAATATATATATACATATATGTAAATAAAATAAGGGTGTAAAGGTAGAAAGGAGGAAAAAGGTTATGTTCACAATATGACCCCACATTGACTAGAGAGAGAGAGAGACAAGAGGGAAGAGAAAGGACAGAAAACAGCCAAAAGGAATTCTGCCCAGACCTCCTTGTATAAAGATAATCCAAAACCTCAAAGGGAAAATGCAAGGTGGAGAAAAGGCAACACTCCCAAAACATACTTAGAATTGAATTTACTCAATGTAAAGACCTGAAAATAAATTCCTATTTTTAAAAAGAGATGTACTATATCTTGAATAATTACTTTGCAACTATTAGGTCTGTACCCTTTACTATGCCTAACAAAGTACAGGAATAGTCTTTTTAGAACAAAGCTGAATATACTTTGAGTATACAATGGCATAAAAGTACACAGCTCATATTTCTCCAAGGTATACACCTAATTCATCTACAGGCTTACTTTTGAACAGGCACTCTTCGTAATTAGTTAACTCAATACAGCAGTATTGAACTACAAATGACTTATTGAGAGGAAAATGATTATGAGCAATCCCTCAATTCTATGCTTTTTGAACTCCTATTTTATGTTCATTTTTCAATTTCTATCAAATACTATATAAATTTCCATTCTCTTTAGAGACAAACAATGTGTCTCAGTAATGTAATTTTAATATCCACACACCTGAACGAATTCTAAAACAAAATACCAAAGGGAAAGTTTCTACACTATTACTGATCCATATGCAATTACACAATTGCTTCATGTCATGCTTTTTTAGCTTAAAAATTTTAAATGTACAAATAATTAAACCGCAAAGCACAATGGAAGTTCAATAATCACTGGAAATAATATGCCTTTTAAGAGAGGCAGAATCTGCTATCCAATATTCTTCCATAAAGTATACTATATAAGTTATCATAATTAAAATGCATAAATTCATTTCTACATTCATCTAAACAAAATGCAGCAGAATTAAACCCATAGATTAGGATTTCTTGTAGAGCACAAAAAAAGTGGGTACTTGCAGGTAATAGTTTCCTGCTCATTTCTTTATTTAAGTGTTAAAAATCTTAATATGAAAAAAAAAATCTTCTCATTCCCTTCAATCATACCAATCTTGATGATCTAATGTGAAAATAAACTTTGACTTGATTTTAATTGATTTTAGGTTTGTTTGGTTAACTCTTTTGTATTTGAAACTGTTACCACCTTCCCACTTATCAGTTGGCACAAATATGATTTACTCTGGGATCTCTTAGCTTCCGTTAGAAGACGCCACACTGTGTGTCTTTCTCAAATCCGGAACCTAGCTCCATGGAGGTTAACTAACTTTATATTGTGACCCTCACACCAGTATCCACAAGCTATACATCATAACCTATGAATAAGTATCATGGAAGTAAGGGCCACACCCAGTTTCCCTTAAAGAATTGAATATATAAAGTAGTAGGAAGTTCCTATATCTTTCCTGATCTGGTTTTCAGTCTGCTAAGCAGCTGTCTCGCAAATCTAGAGGGAGACAATCAGGTTATCAGCATTCTCACATACTTCAAAAAAAAATGAAACTGAATTCCCTTCTTTAAAAAATGTCTATGTATTCATATCAAAATAACCACAAGGAAAATAAAACTTTCACTTGAAAAGATGTTATTGTTTGTTCTCAAACAAAAATTTATACTGTTTTCAAAACATCCTTCAAAAACATTACCTGTGAGCACTCAGCCACAGGCCCTTCTCCTACCACTATAAAATAATCTCTGCAGTGTTAAATGGCAGTGGGTTAATATCTCACCTCTGCTTCACCAAGTTATTCCACATGTAATTGCAGGTTTTCACCTTTCCTGACAAATTTCTGCCACAATGTGTTCTAAGAAACACAAAACCTAAGAATGTTAAGTGCATAAGATTTCTGCATCGGAAGACTGTGCAGAGTAAATTCTGGATATACTGTTTAATTTTCTTCTCAGCAGGGGGAGCTAGCACTCTCATCTTGAAGGTCTAAGTACACATCATAAAAATCTAAATTTTGATTCCAGCTATCAAATTTCGGTACATGTTAGATTATCCTATTGAAATCTCCACAGAGGAAAAAAAACTTTCAAGTTTGCCAAACATAAAAACTTACCTTTGTCTTGAAATTCCTGAAGATAGCTACAAAATAAAGAACATTATATTTTTAAATGAGGTTGAAAATCAAACAAGGTCTAATCAGTAACAATAATTAAAATCCAAAATCTATATTAAAAATACCTAGATATACATTAGAAAAAACTAATTCCTGTCCTGAAACAACAATTCCAAAATGCTTAAAATTAAAGCACTCACCAGTCACACGTAGTAAAATGACGGACATAATCTCTCAATATCTGCTGACAGGTACATATCATTACATTTCTCATCTGAAAAGCTCAGTACATAACTCAAAGGACTTCTCCTTCTCTCAGTGGTCTGAGCGTATTCTCTTCCGCTACTATTAAACATCCTCAATTTACCTACTTGCTACATATCATTTAAAACACCACATAATTACCCTCAGATAATCAAAAATAAACGTGAATTCTGCTAGAAGCATGCCTCATAAACCAGAACATACATCAAGACCAGGGTATCAGTATGTAAGGCATGATCTGTGTTTAAAAACTATTATAGTGCGAAATCCTTACTTTTGCCCCCCTTTAAAACCATACTACACACCAATTAAATTAGAACATTAAAAAACTGCTAACCCATACTACATCGCGATCTCCTCTCTCTACTTACACCATGTTAGTTCACAAAAACTCCTTACTAATGTAAGAAACTCAGAAAAAAAAGCCGTAACTGTGACCCTCTCATAGACTCCTTAACATCTTTCACCTTCCTCTCATACAAGGATTCCTCTCTTTGTTCCCTGTCCGTGTCCGTTCTCCAATAAACTTCTTCTCCCTTTCCGCTACTGTCTAGCCTACAAATCGTTCACACATCCTAAACACGCCACCAATATAACGCAACCACAGGATACAAATTAATAAGAAATAAAGTTTTGTGAAGATAAATGAGGACAATGATCTGTTCTACACATAAGTGTTACATACCTGTACAATATTGTTATATTGCATCATTCCAAAGCGTAACAGTTTAAGTATGTTTCAAATACTAAATACTAAGTTGAACAAATCTGACACCACTTAGCTAATAAAATTTGTATTTGCTATTTATGCTTACCACGAGTAAATTACCATCTGGGATGTTTGGCCATCATTTAAACAAGAAGAAGCACACAATTTTAATAAACTATGGCTGCCAATCTTTTATATGAAAGCAAAGCACAAGTTTTTATGCCCATGGTTAATATCACTTTTCTTAGTATCTTTGTAAGTTCCTGTGTGAAAACGTCATTCAATATTATGGTCAATATAAGCTAATGTCTCTGGCAAGGTCTGTCTTTCCCGTAGAATGAATTCAATTTTCAGCGTATATCCAACATGCTAAGCTTAAAGGAAAAAGAAAATCCAACTTTTCTAGCAAGATTTCCCAAATCAAGCCCTCTCCTTCAGCTACCGTACCCACTCATTCTGACTACCCTCAAATACAAAAGATTAACCAGCGTGTAGTTCTGCTGAGCTCTTGCTCATGCGGGCGTGGTTTAGCACCTGAATATTCTTAAGGGAAGAAGTACAAAAAATTATTGCACTATATAAAAATATAGGTTACCAAGAAATAAGAGTTTCTCATGGCCTTCATAGTAACGATTCCCTCATAGCCCTGTTTGCTTTTAATTTAGTAAAAACTCTAAATGGTATGGTGTTGTCTGGTTGTCTCTAGTGTAAAATTTTTTTATTTTACACTACAGGTTTAATTTCTATACTAGCTTCCATTCTTCTGCTTTATCATGAAATTACGTGCAATTTACATTGGTAGTTTTCAGGAATTCATTAGCTCATTTTAAAATATCTAATATGGAGGAGATCTTAAAAGGTGTTTAAGTAGGCAGGCTATAAATCATTGATTATTTCATAGATGGAATGGATATATGTTTTACTTTCTTTTCCTTAACTACTTGTGTATGGCCTTTGTATGGCATCAAAACATAATAATATTACGTATAAATAATTCAAAGTAGTATAGTAAACAATCTCTCAACTGTACTTAACAATTAACCATTTAAAACCTAGTATATGGGATAGAATGTTTGTAATTCTTGATTACAAAAGTATCTTGATCCAATGAGGAAAGCTGATTAAACTTCTATACATTCATAATAAATGTGTAAAGGTAATTTTTCACTAAGTCAATACGACAAGTAAAAGAATTAAGAATACTGTAATAATTTTAAAAAATAGCTTATGGTTTGAAGTCTATTAACAACTAATGTGTTAAAAATAAGTATCAAAATGAAATGAAAGCAAATGTCACAGCTTCCCTTTCCTTGAGTTATATTAACAACTAATGTGTTAAAAAAAAATAAGTATCAAAATGAAATGAAAGCAAATGTTACAGCTTCTCTTTGAGTTATATTTTGATGAGGGGGACATAGAGACATAATCTAGTACCAGTGCAAATTAGACACAGACTTCTAAAGTGAATTCAAAATAACAAAACTTACAAAGAAGCATGCTGCTCTAAACGCTTTAAATTTTGTACCCAGAAGAGCAAGCAACCTTTGGACATTTAGACATTAGCTGAAATGGAAAGATCACTGGCTCCCCTGAGATCATTACAGTAACTTTTGCAAGAAAGTGGAATAAGGGAAAAAGCAACATCCCTATTGCTGATTCTTCTTCCAACCAGACTCAATAGGAAGAATCGCTGGCCCAATGACTGGGAAATAGTCTGCTTAGTGTTATTTTCACTCAATGTTTGCCTTTGATTCCTTCTTCCATGAGTATTTAATTGCCTATTTTACATTTTCATTATACAATCCAAGTTTAAACAAACAATCTATTTTCTATCTCTGGAAGTAATAACAATAAATTGCCCCCAAGAGTTTTTTCTTTAAAAGGCCATTTCAGTTTTATAAAACTCAGAAAAAAAGGATGCAATAAATACTCTACATAGTGCTAACGCCCCAAACATGTTTTAAAATACTGATCTATGTTACTATTTTATGACAAAGTATTTTTTTTGAAAGTGTGCGACTGCAGGAAGAATCGGTAATTTTCAAGGATGGCAAAAATTCAGAGATTGGGTATGGGCTTTTTTTTTTTTTAAAGAGTAGCCTTTTTTAACATACTTATTCCTAAGCTTTTCCCAGAAAAGGTTTAAAGCAACTAAAATTATTTAATAAACAGTGACTTTTCGTGATTATTTCTCAAAGGTGATGTGGAGAGGGCAGAAACTGCTCTGCTAAAAAAAACAAAAAAACAAAAAAAAAACTTTAAACTGGAAGCAGTTCCTGAAATAATTTTAGTTTGTTGATTGCCCACAGACTTGGTTGGTTTTTAAGCTTTTGAAACCTAGGTTCTTAAAATCTACACTTTACCCGTTTCTTTTAGAATCGAATGAAACCAGCCTCTTCCAGGCACAGGAGACTCCTAGACATGCCGGTGGCCTTCGGCTGGTGTCTGAACAACACACCGATCCTGATCTCGCAACGCAAAGACAGACCAAGCGCCGCAAAGAAGTTGTAGGGCTGTGAGATGCTCCAGCTCTGCTGTCAGTGACACGCACATCTAAACCCCAGGGTTTCTCTCAGGCAGAGCCGTGAGCATGGAGAGCCAGGTCTGGGGCAGCACCCTCGCCAGACAAATGGGGCTGGATCTGTGGCTTTGCAGCTCAGAGCCAGGGTAATATTTCAAAAGCGAGCAATAAAAGTCTTGGGCGAATCAAGTGCTCCTCTGGCTGGTTGGAGAAGAGATTTGAAGCGTTTTATTGTGCTCTAAATAGCCCTGCAAACGGTAAACTAGCAAGCACAGTAAACTAACAAGAGCGTTAGCCCTCTTCTACCTTCCTTTGAGGGTCGTGTTCCTCGGTTAATATGTAGATTTCACCATTCCTGACTGCCCGTAATTTAGGGAAACGCAGTAATTTAATTACAAGAAAAGGTCAGCCTCCCTCGCTCGACTCTTAGCCCGGTTTTTAGAATTCTTCCTCAGAGGGAGGGGCTCAACTCACACTCTCACGCATACTGGCCACGGGAGAGAAGCGTGGGAGGCCCACTCTGCGCCCACGGGAAAGGGTTTAACTACCAGGTCTAACTACCCCCACCAACCCCCACCTCCTGCCTCCGGGCCAGCAGCCAAATAGATTGCAGGGTCTGCACTGCTTGCATTTAACCCCAGAATTACCCCTATCTCCATCAGCCTCCACCCCAGCCCAAGTCATCAGCAGGAAAAAGTTATGGTGAAAGTAAATGTGATGGGATTTTAGTTACTATTACACCTTAACACTGTCAAGAGTAAACCTTATCTCATGGTACAGCTGTAAGGATCTGGGGGAGAAGGCCTCTGAAAAGATCAGATTTACAACTGCTCTGTCGATAAATGTCACGGTCTGAAAACAAAATTAAAAGATGACCTATACTGGCTCAGCAATCTTAAGCAGTTTAAGTTAGAAATCTCTCAATTGCCATGGAGACCCCTAAGAGGCAAACACACCAAATCACTAAATAGTACTCCAATTTTCCTTTTTTCCCCCTTTTAACATATAGACCTCCTAAAAAACAGTCACCCCACCTTTCCCTAGAGTCGCCAGTGGTTGGGACAAGTATCTAACATACACACTAACTGCTTTCTACCAACTTCTACACAGATCACATAATGAAAAGGTGGAACTACACTAGGTCAGAACAGTTTACGTTTTTTTGCAAATGATAAAATAACTCTCAGCTTCTGGATATAGTATCTAGCACAGGTTCCCACTCTTGAAAAGCAGTTTGGCCACTTGTCCTCACCACCCCCGGCTATCAAACAGCCTAGAATATGGCTTGCAGACTGCAGGTTAAAAACAAGTCTGAAAGGTAACACCTCTTCTTCCTGCCTAATCCTCCAATCACCCAATACCTCCTGGCACATGCATATAAACACACTCAGCCTCCATGATGGCCTGAATTGTATGGGGGAGGGAGCAAGAATTGAGCTGAATCTACCACCATATGCTCAGCCGCAGATCAATAAAATAAAGGTAAAACCAATCACACAGCACCCCCAATGGCCTTACTAACTTAATTCCACATCTCTCTCTACATTGTGAATTGGGCCAGATTTCTCTCTGCTTTCACTGAGATGTGCTGTCACCAAACTTAATATGATAGGGATCCTAGCCTAGAATCTAAGCTGCCGTTAGGAGAAAAAAAAAAAAGATAAGCTCTTCTCTGTTAAACCAGGGTATGGCTCTGACCAAACGGCTACTGATGAAAACATAAAAAGCAATTAAACTGGGCACATGCAAATCAATGGAGCCAAATGCCCAAAGTTGGAATATGGCTAATTGAAAAGTTATTGATTGTTCTAACTGATGTTCTTCCCTGATTACTCAGCACGTGCTTTTACAGGTTGCAGATGAACTGTGGACTTTTCAAACATGGAAAAGGTGACATGAACTGGCACAAGAGCTCTCATGGTACAGTGGGTAAAACATACCAGAGTCTTACAATCCAATCATTGGACAAAATTTCCAAAATTGACTTTGGGAAGCTAAATGATATATTTTGATAGAAAGCTGGGCTGTTTAAACGTAGGGTTGAACATCTTTCAACCGCCAAAAGATGACTCTTGATAAATAGCACCTTACAATAATCAAAATCTTTTTACCACACATTTTCAAAGAAGCCACAGTGAATAACACTTTAGTCTGAGATTTACACTATATTCACTTTTAGGCAGCATCTATTGTAATGTGTTCAGAATGTGATTGAAAAAGAAATGCAAACTCAGTGGAATGAAAAGATAGACTTAGCTTTAATTGAAAAGACAAACTAAGTGAATAATGAGTATATAAAATCTAGCCTATGCCACTTTTATCACCCATATATGACACTTAATCTGAAATTTATGAGAGACAACTAAACTGTGTTTCAAATCACCAGCAGCTTTTCCTACGCTGTTGTGTCTACCTTCTTTCTAGTAATACTTTAAATGCTGGTAACAGGAGCAATAAGCCCATTTGCAAATTTTTCATATAATGCTAACTTTTTAATATGTTTAGATTCTTATTTTTTAAGAAAACCAATGATAATTTGGATTAGGTAGCTATAAAAACTGTACATAATATCAAGAGCCTTATATAGCAATGAGATGAATATACTTTCAATGGACAGCCATGCCAAAAGATCTCCTCCCAAGACAAAGTAGGACATTATATACTTAAAATAGGCAAATAACTTTCCTAACACCACATCTTAATTCATCTATATTATTTAACCCATACAAAAAATCTCTATAAACCTCTAGTCCCTTAATTTATATATATTCCTATTTCCAGAAAAGAGTATATTGGAGGTACAATAGATTTCATTTTGAGATTAAATGTTCTCATATCAACTCTATGCTCTTTAGTGATTGCTGCCCAGATGGGGCAGGCTTGTTCTTGCTCCACAGGAAAATCCAGGTGCTAAGGAGGTAGGTGACTACTGGTGACTCAGTAGGTGGCACTCTTCCCTTTACATACTCAGCCAATGTCCCAGAAGGAAGTTATGAGATACTAGATACACCATAAATAATTCTCATAGGAAAAATAAAACCAAAATGTTGACCAAATTATAAATGGAACTTTGGAAAGGTAAAAATCAAATCGTAATATACTCAGCATTGAAAAAATTCTGCCTCTATTTCAAATAAATTGTAATCTTCACCTAGTGCCCCTACAGGAATCCCTTTAGGGGACTGATTATATACCCTAAATAATATTATGTGAAAAAAATTCATACATTATAATCAATGTGTGAAGATAATCAATGTCCCCTAAACATACTGATTATCTTCACACATAGTGTGTGGGAAAACATTTTAATGTTCTAAAATTCCCAGTAGGGAAAATGTGGTATTTCTAATCAAGACTGCCATGTGAACAAAACCTCAAGATCACTTTGCAGAAACTATATAACCACTTTATTTATTGTTTGTTTGGTTTGGTTTCATTTTTCAGAGCACTAACAATCACTATTTTCTTCTTTTAACAATGGTTTCATTTGCTAATTTAGTAAACAGAAAATAACATCTTCTTAGAGCTTTCCTTTTAAAATTTGTTGTCCTAAAACAAATGAATGAGGATGAATGAGAATATCTGATTGCAAGCCACTAAAAAACCATTATTTAAAGGGTGATTAAACAAATAAAGGAGGCTGGAGGGAAGTGGTTCTAGTTCCTCTTACTTTCTTGCCTGTCTAGAGAAAAAAAAATCACATAAATCAAGATTATTCTTGCTGCTAGTCCTAGTCAAAATATTTGGATGTGAGAGAAGATTAAATGGACAAGATTTGGGATTGTCCTTTGATTTCAATTATCCAGGCTAAACCTGTTCTTCCATTGTTGTAGAAAAGAAAAAAATCAAAGGTTGCCTGTAATGCATATGGTAGCTCAAAATTTGCTTTCAACAACGAAATTCTGTAAGTCTTCATATAACCAGAAGAATAACAAACGTTTTATAAAAAAGCATAGGTCTTCAAGACTGACTCCCAGAAATATAACTAAAAATAAACTATATAGCCACTTTTCAATGGTATCTTTACACAAACATTCATGTGAAGTTGAACAATTAACAACCTTTTTTTTTTTTTTTTTTTTTTTACATTTTCTATGGAGATGTTTTTTATAGGAAGGAAGGGAGAGGGAACAAATGGTTGAAAGTATAGCATAGAAGTGCCATAATCAGACAACAGAAAATAAAAGAAAGAAAATAATAAATAAGAACACACTTGAGTACCTTCCCTTTTAAGCAGGTGAAATTTCAAACAATACATGACATATAATGATTTAGATAATAGGCATATGGAATACAAACAGATACATCTAAACAACATTATTTTAACAGTCATTATCTTTTGATTTTATATTCTTCTTTCTGAAAACAAAGGACTTTAAACCCCTGAAAAGTTTAGTTCCTTATCTTCTCTACCTTGGAATTCTAGCATAGTACCATGCATTCTAAGAGCACTCAACTGTTAACTACAACACCATTACCAATATCTCCTTAGTTTCAAAGAAATATGCCAAATAAGCCAGCAATATCTCTAATATTCAAACCAATATAAATACTTCTATAATGTTAGTTACTCTAAATCTAGTCATATACTCTTACCCAATAAACTTGAATTATGAAAAGAATCATGTACAATGCCAACAATATTTTTAGATGAAATACGTGAAATAACTGCTGACAGCACCTATTCTTGAAGCCTTCTCTACCTCAAAAAAGATTTTAATTACAGTCAAACATAAAATGTTAACAATTTTCCAAATAAGTTTTTTAAAACCCAAAAAACACTGATTTGTTAAATTTCTTTAAATATAAATACGCCCCAACTCACTTCCATACTTCTTGAAAATATCCTCTGAAAATAAAGTGTAATTCAAGTTTCTGATTCCAAAAGTTTTAATTGTAATATTTGTTTTTAATACTTCATGTGTTTTAATATGTGATTTGCTTTAATAATATAAAATAGTGAAAATGTCAATAAAAGGACCTTAAAATAATTTCAGACGTTATGCTAGTGTATTACCTGACTAAAGAGAGAAGGCAGAAATATATCGGAAATTAGCATTGGCAGATAATTTAAATATGTAATTTTGAGTTTTTAGTTAAATTACACAAATAAGGGCCACATGAAATACTTGTGATCTATGGGGATAAGAGAATAAAGGTTCTCATGACCTACATATCATATTATCTGTGATGTATGATTATGGATCCAAATAACAAACTGTACCATGGCAGTTGCCAAGCTTTAAACATGCACCTAGAGGTCTATATGTTAGTTCTTAAATTCAAAAATACAGACATAGAATATCCTGAAAATGGTTTTATCTATTTTTGGAATAATGATAAACACTTTTCTGCACTGGTTATTACAATAATATTCTAAATAAACAATTCCAGCATTGCAACAACAAAAAATGTTAAGTGTGGTAAAACAAAATCAGTAGTCACGTAGATGTAATAAAGCTGCCTGAAGTCAGTCTTCAGACTTCTTTAACTATTTCCCTTAGTGGTACCCTTTAATGACAACAAGCATTTCTTAGAGTGAAAGGCTATCCCACCACAAATGCATTCAACATACTGTACCATAATCATACAAACATAAGTCTACATTCATACACTTAGTTTTCATTTCCCTATCATATTAATAATGCCAAGCACCAAAATTGAATAACAGCATATTAGGAGATTTGGACTCACATTGCTATAGGAGTAACTTTACTATTTCAAATGTCACATTTTAGATGATGTTGCTTTTTAAGAGTTATAATAAGCAATCTGTAATCTAGTTATTCATGAACAATACTGAAAGATAAATATTTTATAGAATCTAAAACTAAAAATCGAAATTCAGTTTCCAGAATTCTGACGTACACAAGACAAAATAAATGCTGGCTGAAATTCCAGAACATTAAGATACGCAAGATTTGTGCTACCTTGAAAAGATATATTTTCTAACTTGTACAGAAATATAAATTTTATTGGTTCTTAGTGAACATACACACCTCCATATCCAGAAAATTAATGATTCATTAATTTTCATAATGCTACTTAAGAATCACGTTTTTAGCTCCTAAAACAAGTTCCTATAAATGGTAATGTAAAACTGAAAAAGGGAAGAGAAGGGTGCAAACATAAAGTACTTTCATCGTGTCACACAGGAAGTAGAACTTTAACATATCCTTCCTTTTTTGCTTTAAAATATTACTGAGGCTGGGGACAAGTGGCCATTTGAGAACCAGACCTTCTTCAAAAGTTGTAAACGTGAGTGAGCTTAATGTTTAAGAAAAATAGGAGTTTTAGAAATGACAAACTCTTTCACCCCATAACCCCTAACACCTGTGGCTCTGACATCTCTTTGAATCTCTTTGCATCTCTACATCCTCTACCTCCATTGGCCAGACCACCCAAGAACTACTTCTTTGACTTCTGCTCCCTTCTGCCCGCTCACGCAGCATTCATTATAATTCTCTCCCTCTACCACTCTTCCTCCCCGCCCCTCCTCTGTCTCACACACACACACACACACACACACACAGTCTTCACAATGCACATAGAAACGTCCTGATCCCATTTGTGTAGACCACCAAAAAGGGCTTCGCCACCATCCCCGCACCAAATTTCCACACACACGCCCACTCCCTTTCTGAGACGAAACAACCCTTCTCTCCTCCCTGTGCCGACCCCACTGGCTAGAAGACGTAGGGAGCGTGGGGATGGAGGATAAGGGCTCTGAGTGCTTCTGTCCCCGCCGGCTTACCGTTCCCTCGCCCCCGCCCCAACAGCATTACCGCCGCCTTCCCGCTCTTTACCTGCCAACAGGTTCCTAATTTCCTCAGGGAGGGGGTATGGAGAGGAGGTGCTGCTGGGGTTGGGCATGTTAGGGAGCGCAGAGCGTGCGGGGAAAGAACCTGCGCTGAAAAGGTGACCGACGGGTTGGGGCTGCGGCTGCGACCTAGACTCAGGCTAGCGGCCCGGATAAAAACAGCGGGGCTACGAGTCGGGACACTGGCGGGCCAGCACTCACAATAAGGAAGTCACTGAATCTCCAGCGAGCAGCAGCTGGACTATCGGCCCAGCCCCGCCCAGAGGGTCGGGGCGGGGAGATGGGTAGGAAGGGACACTAAGGGCCTTAGGGGTCCAACTGCGCATGTGTATTCCTCGGTTTTCCCGGCCCCAGAAGAGCGAGCCTCTGGGCGAGCCACGCCCACCGCTACGCCGGGAAGCAGGAGGAGGAGCCACTGGTGGGAAGTGGGCGTACTGAGGCTGCGTCACCTGATCCTGCGTCACCTGATCCAGCGTCCGAAGCGCCTTACAGCCATTTTTGGTACTGGTGCCACCACAACTGCTGATCGTTTCTCCAGGATTCCAGAAAATAATGTATCCGTGATACACAGTGTATAGAAGTTTTCCGATTACGCCTTCTGCGTAACAGTCAGTCCCACCGCAGTTTAACCCACAAGGAATTTTCTATTGTCCAAAACTATTATGGCCTTCTTTGTCCGATTGAACGGAGGTAACGAAGTCTCGTTTTCCGCCAGTCGTCCCGGAGAAGCCAGTCTGGAGCCGCCCCGCAGCGCGCGTTGTGATTGGCTCTTACATTACTTCTCTACCTAATTCATATCCTTGGGGTGACAGATTTTCCCCATTATAAGGAAGAATGGGAAGTTCTAAGCACTGTCCTTTGGCAGGAAAAAACAAAACAAAACAAAAAATCAGAAGGCCTAATAGACATAGGCACCACTGTCCATCTACAAGCATCAAAAATAAAATTGCTGGTGGTGATTAGTAGAATAAAATTATAAAATCTGCTCACTCCAACTTGACCATTTAGTCAACAAATACTTATTGTTTGCTATCTGTAAAGCTTCTTAAAAGTTTTCTCTTAAAAAAAAAAATGGCTTCTTTAAAACCTTTAACAGGCATACATCTTTGTGCTTCCCAGATATTACATTTTTTAACAAATTGAAGGTTTGTGGCAACCCTGCATCAACCAAATCTGTGGGCGCCATTTTTCCAAAAGCATGTGCTCACTTCATGTCTGTGTCACATTTTGGTGATTCTCACACTATTTCAAACTTTTTCATTATTATTATTATATATGTTATAGTGATCTTTGAAGTTACTATTATAATTACTTTGGGGCAGCACAAACAGCACCCATATAAGACAGTGACTCTAATCCATAAATGTGTGCATTCTGACTGCTCTACGAACCATAACTTCCCCCATATCTCTCCCTCTCTTGGGCCTCCCCATTACTTGAGACACAACAATATTGACATTAAGCCAATGAATAACCCTACAATGGCCTCTGAGTGTTCCAGTAAAAGAATCACATGTCTGTCACTTTAAATCAAAAAGCAAGAAATGTTTAAGCTTAGTGAGGAAGGCATATTGAAAGCCGAGACAGACCAAAAGCTAGGGCTCTTGCACCAAACAGCCAGGTAGTGAATGCAAAGGAAAAGTCCTTGAAGGAAACTAAAAATGCTACTCCAGTGAACATACGAATGATAAGAAAGTGAAGGAGACTTATTGCTGGTAAAGAACGTTTTCATGTTCTGGATGGAAGATCAAACCAAACATAACATTCCCTTAAGCCAAAGCCTAATCAAGTGCAAGGCCCTAACTCTCTTCAAGTCTACAAACGCTGAGAGGTAAGGAAGCTGCAGAAGAAAAGTTGGAAGTTAGCAGAGGTTGGTTCATGATGTTTAAGGAAAGAAGCCATCTCCAGAACATAAAAGTATAAGGTGAAGCAGCAAATGCTGGTGAAGAAGCTGCAGCAAGTTATCAAAAAGATCTAGCTAAGGCCAGGCGTGGTGGCTCATGCCTGTAATCCCAGCACTTTGAGGATGAGGCGGGCGGATCACGAGGTCAGGAGATAGAGACCATCCTGGCTAACATGGTGAAACCCTGTCTCTACTAAAAAAAAATACAAACAAAAAAATTTAGCCAGGCGTGGTGGCCAGCCGTGGCTGGCACTTGTAATCCCAGCTACTCGGGAGGCTGAGGCAGGAGAATGGCGTGAATCCGGGAGGCAGAGCTTGCACTGAGCCGAGATAGCACCACTGTACTCCAGCCTGGGCGGCAGAGTGAGACTCCATCTCAAAAAAAAAAAAAAAAAAAAATCTATCTAAGATATCTGATGAAGGTGGCTATACTAAACAAAGAGTTTCAATGTAGATGAAACAACACTTATTGGAAAACAATGCCATCTAGGACTTTTGTAGCTAGAGAGTAGAAGTCAATGCCTGGCTTCAAAGCTTCAAAGGAGAGGCTGAGTCTCTTGTTAGGAACTATTTCAGCTGCTGACTTTAAGTTGAAGCCAATGCTCATTTACTGTTCTGAAAATCCTAGGGCCCTTAAGGATTATGATAAATCTACTCTGCCTGTGCTCTATAAGTGGAACGACAAAGCCTGGACGACAGTACATCTGTTTATAGAATGATTTGCTGAACATTTTAAGCCCACTGTTGAGATCTACTGCTCAGAAAAAAAGATGCCTTTCAAAATATTGCTGCTTATTGACAGTGCACCTGGTCACCTAAGAGCTCTGATGGAAATATATAAGAAGATTAATGTTTTCATATCTGTTAGTACAACATCCATTCTGCTGCCCATGGATCAAGGAGTAGTTTCAACTTTCAAGTCTTATTTTAAAAATATATTTCATGGCTGGCCATGGTGGGTCACACCTGTAATCCCAGCACTTTGGGAGGCTGAGGCAGGAGGATCACTTGAGGCCAAGAGTTCAAGACCAGCCTGGGCAACATAGTGGCACCCCATCTCTACAAAAAATAAAATAATTAGCCAGGTGTGGTCGTGTGTGCCTGTAGTACTAGCTACTCAGGAAGGGAGATGTAGGATCCCTTGGGCCCACGAGTTCAAGATTACAGGGAGGTATGACTGTGCCAGTGAATTCCAGCTTGGGCCACAAATGAGACGCTATATTAAAAAAAAAAAAAAAAA
>NW_016817388.1:204014-211481 GCF_001698545.2 Rhinopithecus bieti | reverse complement strand
TATATATATATATATATGGCTATAGCTGCCATAGATAGTCATTTATCTAATATATCTGGGAAAAGTAAATTGAAAAGCTTCTGAAAAAGTTCACCATTCTAGATGCAATTAATAATATTCATGATTCATGGGAAGAGTCCAACATTAACAAGAGTTTGGAAGAAGTTGATTCCAACCCTCAGGGATGATTTTGAGGGGTTCAAGACCAGTGGAGGAGGTCACTACAGATGTGATGGAAATAGCAAGAGAACTGCATTTAGAAGTGGAGCCTGCTGCAATCTCATGATAAAACTTGGAGGTATGAGGAGTTGCTTCTTATGAATGAGCAAAGAGAGTGGTTTCTTGAGATGAAATCTACTCCAGTCAAGATGGCGTGAATACTGAGATTAACTGTGAATAATAAGAAAGGATTGAGAATACTACATCAACTTAGTTGATAAAGCAGTGGTTGGAGAGGATTGACTCCAGTATTGAAGAAGTTCTACTGTGGGTAAAATGCTAGCAAACAACATCACATGCCACAGAGAAATCTTTCATGAAAGGAAGAGTCTATCGAGGAGACAACTTTCATTTTTGTTTTATTTCAAGAAATTGCCTCAGCCTTCCCAGCCTTCAGGAGTCACCACCCTGATCAGTCAGCAGCCATTCACACTGAGGTAAGACCCTCCACCAGAAAAAAGATAACATGCTGAAGACTCAGATGATCATTATTATTTTTTAGCAATAAAGTTTGGGGGCTTTTTTTTTACAGATGGAGGTCTCCCTATGTTTGCCCAGGCTGGCCTGAAACTCCTGGGCTCAAAGGATCCTCCCACCTTAGCCTCCTGAGTGGCTTGGGACTACAGGAATGTACCGACATGCTCAGTTTCAATAAAGTATTTTTCAGTAAGGTATGTTAGTTATTTTTCTTTCTTTTTTTGAGACGGAGTCTCGCTCTGTCGCCCAGGCTGGAGTGCAGTGGCCGGATCTCAGCTCACTGCAAGTTCTGCCTCCCGGGTTCACACCATTCTCCTGCCTCAGCCTCCCGAGTAGCTGGGACTACAGGTGCCCGCCACCACGCCCAGCTAGTTTTTTTGTATATTTTTAGTAGAGACGGGGTTTCACCGTGTTAGCCAAGATGGTCTCAATCTCCTGACCTCGTGATCCACCCGTCTCAGCCTCCCAAAGTGCTGGGATTACAGGCTTGAGCCACCGCACCCGGCATTAGCTATTTTTCTAGACATAATGCTACTGCATACTTAATAAACTACAGTAAACATAAAGCTTATATGCACTGGGAAACCAAAATATTTGTGTGACTTTCTTTACTGCAATAGTTGCTTTATTGGTTTGGTCTAGAACCTAATCTGCAAAATCTGTGAGGTATGCCTGTGTGTGTGTGTGTGTGTGTGTGTGTGTGTGTGTGTGTGTATACACTCATATATTTATTACATATATGTACATATATACATATTTATTACATTCAAGTGCCTCTTAACATTAAAATCCCTCAAAACCTGGTGTAGAACCATCAAGGAAAATTAAGTCACCAAAATCCCTGAAGAACACAGAATAGAGGCTGAAGAGGAAGGCTTCAGCCAGAAACTGCCTAGGCAAAGCATTTAGTGAGTATACACTGTGTATTTCTCTTAGTAGAAATATCATTGACAACATGAGTCATTGAGATGCCCCCTGCCACACCCTCCATCTCTGCTTGGCAAGGCACATTTTCAAAACCATGCAAATGTCAGCTTCTATATTAAGTCTTCACTTAGATTTCCCTTGGTAGAGGTAGTGGCTCTTTCCTAGAAGTTACTGTTATATCTTACGTTGTGCCTGGGTGCCAGTCACAATGTAAATTGTTTATTCCTTTGCCCTCCAACCTTCACTAGATCAATTAAACTTTAGTTTTCATTAGAATCACAGAGAGAACCTATTACATTGTGAATTCTCAAATCCCATCCCCAGAGATTCTGAGTCAGTCTTATTAGGGTGGGGCCTGAGAATCTGCATGTTAAACAGTCCTCAGCCGTAGCTCACACCTGTAATCTTGCTCTTTGGGAGGCCGAGGTGGGTGGATTGCCTGAGCTCAGGAGTTTGAGACCAGCCTGAGCAACATGGTGAAACCCCGTCTCTACTAAAATACAAAAACTTAGCCGGCTGTGGTAATGTGCGCCTATAGTCCCAGCTGCTAGGGAGGCTGAGGCAAGAGAATTGCTAGAACCTGGGAGGTGGAGATTGCAGTGAGCTGAGATCACACCACTGCACTCCAGCCTGGGCAACAGAGCGAGACTCTGTCACTGGAAAAAAAAAAAAATCCTCATAGGTGAGAATCACTTTGCTACTTCCCAGCTACTACAGGGCACAAAATTTGTTGTAACTTATCTTTCATCCTCAGCTGGAATCCTAAACCTAACACAGAATAACAACTTTATTAATAGTTCATCAAAACCCTTCAGTCTAATAAAAAATTTGAAAGTCAAATACAGTATGACATTTTGTGTAGTTCTCTGAGACAAAAGTAAACTAGTTATAAAAGGAAAAAATAGAGCACTTTAGAGTCTATATCTTGCCTCTCAAAACAAACAAACAAAAAAAGACAAAAACTTTACGGCTGAAGTAAAACATGCAAACATAAAACAAAAAAAGACACCCCACAAACAAACCCATTCCCCAAAATGGAATCTGAAATTCCTACCCAGATTTTAAAATGTGATGAATTATAAAGAGCACAGAAAATGTGAATTATTTTTGGTGGAGGTAAAAGTAAATAAATAGTCATTTTACAATATAGGTCTTCCAACTTCAAATAATTGAGAACTATTTTTCTTAAGCTACAAAATTATCTTCCTTCCTAAAGAAGAAAACGACTATTTCATGGACATTTTATATTAGGGAGGATTCTTCCTCCCTCTACAGTTATCACATATAATTCTTTGTCTTGTCACATTTTTTATTAAACCAGGCCTCCAAATGTTCCAATCCTTTGTTTCCTTCTGATAGACCTGAACCTTTTTTTAAATTCCTGTGTCTCATTTATTCACTTATACTCCAGTCATTCCACTAAGGAATTGAGGTGATTTGCTCTTGTATCAAACAGACAGCTTTCTGGAGTGGATCAAATGGACAGTATCTACACTGCTCATTATGACAAGTCATTCTTGTTAGTGAGAGACAGGAAACTATTAAGATTACCTTAAAATATATAGCATCTCATAGTCCAAATAAAAAAAAGGCAATAACAGAAAATGGACTTTTTGTGTGAAACACATTTCCCCTATTTAGGAAGCCATTCTCAGACACAAGTCCATGATGGATTCACTTGGGCAATGCTTTGTATAGTCTATCATTTTTACTGTTTATTGTTAAAGTTATTGAAATTGATTATAAGATGGAAAGTATAATAAAGAGAATTTAGGAGAAATACATTTTATTTCTCTTGTTTCCATAACAAAACCAAGAAGTAAATCAAATCATACTTTACATTCTTTAAACTAGTCATATTAGGTTGAAAAAAAAGAATAATAAATGTAAATTTAAATCTCAACCTAAGAGAGGTAGTGGCCTCCCTACCATTCTGCAAAGGAGAGACTAGACTCTGCTAAAATCTTATGATTTGTCTTACCAAAAGTAGATTCTCCAGTTCAAAGATATATGTATATATCCCTATAACTGAAGCTAACTGCCTTTCTTATGTTCTTTAAAATTAGCTTAGGGGCACTGAATAAGTATTTTCCCACAGGCATAGGTTTAAGAGAAGCTAAATAAGCACCAAAGAAAAATAGAAAGTAGGCCAAAATACAATTTACTTTTCTCAGCCTTATCAGGAGAACCCGCTGCCAATGGTTAACATGGGTTCTTTTCTATTTCCTAGGCATCTCCGCTGGTTTGAGAAATAAAGGGAAAGAGTACGAGAGAGAAATTTAAAGCTGGGTGTCCCGGGGGAAACATCACATGTCAGCAGGTTCCGTGATGTTCCCTGAGCCGTAAAACCAGCACGTTTTTATTAGCGATTTTCAAAAGGGGAGGGAGTGCACGAATAGGGTGTGGGTCACAGAGATCACATACTTCACAAGGTAATAAAATATCACAAAGCAAGTGGAGGCAGGACGAGATCACAGGACCACAGGATGGGGCGAAAATAAAATTGCTAATGAAGTTTTGGGCACACATTGTCATCGATAACATCTTATCAGGAGACACGGTTTGAGAGTGGACAACCTGTCTAACCAAAATTTATTAGGCGGGAATTACCTCGTCCTAATAAGCCTGGAAGCGCTACAGGAGACTGGGGCTTATTTCAGCCCTTTGGTTTTGACCATAAAAGGCGATCGCCTTAAGGGGGCCGTCTATAGACCTATTCTCAGGGCGCATTCTCTTTCTCAGGGACGTTCCTTGCTGAGATAAAGAATTCAGCGATATTTCTCCTATTTGCATTTGAAAGAAGAGAAATATGGCTCTGTTCCTTCGGGCTCACTGGCAGTTAGTTTAAGGTTACCTCCCTTGTTCCCTGAACATCGCTGTTATCCTGTTCTTTTTTCAAGATGCCCAGATTTCATATTGTTCAAACACACATGCTCTACAAACAATTTGTGCAGTTAACACAATCATCATAGGGTCCTGAGGCGACATTCATCCTCCTCAGCTTAAGAAGAAGATGATGGGATTAAGAGATTAAAGTAAAGACAGGCATAGGAAATCACAACAGTATTGATTGGGGAAGTGATAAGTGTCCATGAAATCTTCACAATTTATGTTCAGAGATTGCAGTAAAGACAGGCATAAGAAATTATAAAAGTATTAATTTGGGGAACTAATAAATGTCCATGAAATCTTCGCAATTTATGTTCTTCTGCGGTGGCTTCAGCCGGTCCCTTCGTTTGGGGTCCCTGACTTCCCACAACACAGCCTCTCTTATCTTCATTTTTGTTTGGCTTTCATAGACATGTGGAAGAAAGATTATATTTATACTTAGGCATTATATTAGCTATCTATTGCTGCATAACAAAATTAAGTAGCTTAAAACAAACAGTATCTCACAGTTTCTGGTGGTTAGGAATCCACAAGCGACTTAGCTAGATGACTCTGGCTCAGAGTCTCTCATGAGAACTGCAGTCACCTGAAGACTTCACCATGGCTAGAGAATCTGCTTTGATGATGGCTCATCTACAGGACTGCTGACTAGAGTCCTCCATTCCTCTTTGTCTGTTAGAAAAAAAGCCTCATTTGTTCACAACATGGACTTCTCCATAAGGCTGCATGAGTATCCTCATGATATGACAGCTGGCTTCCCAAAGCAATTAATCCACAACACAGAGTAACCAAGACAGAAGCTGCAATATCTTTATGACTTAATCTCAAAAGTGACATCACTTTACTGCTGCCATATTTAATTGGTGACAGAGACCAAGCCTGCTGGAAAGGGGGAAGGGACTACAGAAGGCTGTGAATACTGGAGGTAGAGATCATTGGGGGCCACACTGGAAGCTGGCTATCATAGTTGTCCCTCTGATGCCCAATGGTTCACATCCCTCCCACATGCAAAAATACACTGATCCCCTCCCAAAGCCACTTGCAAAGTCTCATCTCATTGTCACATAGGCTCGAAGTCCAGAATCTCATCATTTAAATGAAGCTCAGGTGTGGATGGTGCTCCTCTGGTTTAATTCCTTAAATACAGCTCTTTGAGGCTGGCGCAGTGGCTCATGCCTGTAATCCCAGCACTTTGGGAAGCCGAGGCAGGTGTATTACCTGAGGTTGGGAGTTCGAGACCAGCCTGACCAACATGGAGAAACCTCGTCTCTATTAAAAATGCAAAAAATTAGCCAGGCGTGGTGGTGCGTGCCTGTAATCCCACCTAATCAGGAGGCTGAGGCAGGAGAATCGCTTGAACCTGGGAGCCGGAGGTTGTGGTGAGCCTAGATTGTGCCATTGTACTCCAGCCTGGGCAACAAGAGCAAAACTCCATCTCAAAAAAAATATATATATGTGTGTGTGTGTATATATATATATATATACACACAGCTCTGTAAGTACAGATATCTCAAACTAAAGCTGTATGTAGTACGAAGACAAGTTATCTTGTCCCCACATATTCAACATACAAGAGGAGACACTCATAGGATAACCACCACAGACATTCCTATTCAAAGGGTGGGGAGAACAGGAAGTAAACAAAGATCACTGGTCCAAAGCAATTCTGAAGCCCAACCAGGAAAATGTGGCAAGTTATTTGATTAGGACACAGTTCTATTCCCACCTGGAAATAACTTATCCTTGGCTCTTCGTTATTCCCTCTGAGCCACCTGTCTTTTTCCATGAACGGTTGTATAATTTTCTCAACCTGCTTCCTGACAATACAACTGAGGTGGGGGGTGGGGGGTCAAAAGATCTGTTTTCATTTTGTACTGTCACTGTCCCGATTCTCTATCAGTCAGAGTTCAAGAAGAAAATCAAAACTACTAGAATGAAGCTAGAGAGATGGAAAGAGATATAATATATGGCAATTTGCTACAAAGATTAAACCTTTCCCAATTGTGAAAGCTGGTTAAACTGTCTCTTTATATAAGGCAGTTATCTTTACATCTGATGCTCGAGCTCAAAGTCCACGGAGCAGGGAATCAGAAAGGGAAGATGGAGGAACTTCATGACAAGCTGGTAACCAGAAGTATAAGCCATAGTTCATGAGCACAACCTGAAACCCAAGTTAGCTCTCACTTGATGGTATGGATGTCCTTCAGAAGCCAGAGTCCCTCATTAAAGAGCTAAATGCACACACTTGACCAAGAGTCAGAGAAGTAGAAGGAGGATCCAATAGAAAATGAAGCAGTTGCAGGCTCAGCTGCTGACTTACACCAATGAAGTGAGCAAAACAGTAAGCAACAATACGTGTGAACTACAAAATGACTGCTACTTCATTTCTGCTCTCCAAATCTTCTTACAAAAGAATACATTTTGTGGCCTAGCCTAACCAGAACCTGCAGAAAAAGGATTCTAGTAAATTTAGGTCGACAGCCATTACGCTATCATAAGTAAAATGTGGACTAAACAAATGAAGCAACTGGGCTGGGCACAGTGGCTCACAGCTGTAATCTCAGCACTTTGGGAGCCTGAGGTGGGCGGATCACCTGAGGCCCAGTTTGAGACCAGTCTGACCAATATGCTGAAACCCCGTCTCTATTAAAAATACAAAAATTAGCCGGGCATGGTGGCATGCAACTGTAGTCCCAGCCTTACAGGAGGCTGAGATAGGAGAATTGCTTGAACCTGGGAGACGGAGGTTGCAGTGAGCTGAGATCGTGCCAGTGCACTCCAGCCTGGGTGACAGAGTAAGACTCCATCTCAAAAATAAATAAATAAACTAATAAAATAAATTAAGCAATTGAAGTTGCATTTATTTTGCAGCCTAATCCAGCTAAACAAAGTGTAAAACCTATTGGCTCTCAAGTTATCTTGTAAGGGCTCTTTTTTTTTTTTTTTTTTTTTTTT
>NW_016817388.1:200135-203275 GCF_001698545.2 Rhinopithecus bieti | reverse complement strand
TTTGTTTTGAGATGGAGTCTCGCTCCGTCGCCCAGCCTGGAGTGCAGTGGCCGGATCTCAGCTCACTGCAAGCTCCGCCTCCCGGGTTTACGCCATTCTCCTGCCTCAGCCTCCCAAGTAGCTGGGACTACAGGCGCCAGCCACCTCGCCCGGCTAGCTTTTTTTTTGTATTTTTTTAGTAGAGACGGGGTTTCACCGTGTTAGCCAGGATGGTCTTGAACTCCTGACCTCATGATTCGCCCGTCTCGGCCTCCCAAAGTGCTGGGATTACAGGCTTGAGCCACCGCGCCTGGCCTTGTAAGGGCTCTTTTAAGAATTTTTACAAATAAAGACTTGTTTTCATTTTCTAAGTTATTATCCTTGTTTTCATTTGAAACTTCCATGGTTCGTTGGTATAAGTTTATCATTGTGTGGCAGTCAACAAGAAAAAATATTCTCACTGGAATTCATATGAAGTCATTTACTCTGAAAAGATGTGACATAGAACCCAACCAAAACCAAAGGTACTGGTAGATGCAGTTCACAATTTGAGTTTTTAGTTCATAATTGTTATTAATCTTATTAGTAAAATTTACTAAGTTAGCAAGATTTGCTGTCCATCTCATTCACATACACACAAACATACACAGTCATGCATCACTTAACAACAGGGACACATTCTGAGAAATGCATCATTAGGTGATTTTTGTCATTGTGTATGTCTGTCATCATAGAGTATATATCTATATATATATACATATTTTGAGACGGAGTCTCGCTCTGTCACCCAGGCTGGAGTGCAGTGGCCAGATCTCAGCTCACTGCAAGCTCCCCCTCCTGGGTTTATGCCATTCTCCTGCCTCAGCCTCCCGGGTAGCTGGGACTACAGGCGTCCGCCACCTCGCCCGGCTAGTTTTTTGTATTTTTTTTTAGTAGGGACGGGGTTTCACCATGTTAGCCAGGATGGTCTCGATCTCCTGACCTCATGATTCGCCCGTCTCAGCCTCCCAAAGTGCTGGGGTTACAGGCTTGAGCCACCGCACCTGGCCCATCATAAAGTGTATTTACACAAACCTAGATCTATAGCCTACTACACACCTAGCTAGATGGTATGGCTTATTGCTCTTCCGCTATAAACCTGTATAGCATGTTAATGTACTGAATACTATGGGCATTGTAACATAATGGTAAGTATTTGTGTATCTAAACATAGAAAAGGTACAGTCAAAATACAGTTTTATAATCTTATGGGACCATTGTTATATATGTGGTCCATCGACCAGCGTCATTATGTGGCACATGACTGTACTCAGGCACTTTGCTGCCCTGGTCAATCATTTTAAGAACAAGCAATTTAATATGAACTAGAGTTGAATAATTAACATAATGCTGTATGTCTTTCGGGTTCTACAAATCAGGAATAAGGTGAGAGAACTATCCATCCCATTCCAGACTTGTCAGAGGCTACCTGGTTCCCTGCCCAGGTAGCAGCCCTCTTCTCCCTTTAACTGAATTGATTTCTTTTATCTAAGATTCTCAGTGCTCAGGAACCTAACCATCAGAAGGCTCAGCTTTCATGATAATCTGGCTCTGATCTTATATCCTAGCTCTAGTAACTGAGTTTATCCTGCCCGGTTCGGAGACCAAGTCCTTACTGTGTTTATTTTTAATAAAGAGACATATTTGTCTTGATTACATCTAGGCTTCTTGGACTCTGGCTCTGCCTTATTCTTGGTCTTAATTTATAGGCTGCTGCTATATTCTACCTGGATCTCCAGAGAAGAGATGGGTCCAAATCCCATTCTTTGTTTTTCTTTCTTTCTTTTTTTTTTTTTTTTTTTTGAGACGGAGTGTCGCTCTGTGGCCCAAGCTGGAGTGCAGTGGCGAGATCTCGGCTCTCTGCAAGCTCCACCTCCCGGGTTTACGCCATTCTCCTGCCTCAGCCTCCCGAGTAGCTGGGACTACAGGCGCCGCCACCTCGCCCGGCTAGTTTTTTGTATTTTTTTTAGTAGAGATGGGGTTTCACCGTGTTAGCCAGGATGGTCTCGATCTCCTGACCTCGTGATCCGCCCGTCTCGGCCTCCCAAAGTGCTGGGATTACAGGCTTGAGCCACCGCGCCCGGCTCCAAATCCCATTCTTGCCTTTTATTTCAGGCTTAGTCCCCAAGGTGTATGTGCACTAGGAACACGCCAAGAAAATTCTGGTTCTTCATTACTACCTAAAATTTAATGCAGAATCCCTTTTCTTCATGTGAATTGTTTTACTACTCCTCGATGGTTTGATGAAGTTACCTTGAACTGTGAGCAGGTACTTTAAAAGACAAAAACTTTTGATTCTCTCCCTTTAATTCTTATCACCAAAATCTCTACTTTCTACCGCAGAGACCCAATTGAGTGATCCTAAATATCTTATTTTTATTCTTGGTCCATCACAGAGTCAGGGAAAGTTGTCCTCGAGCTTTCCTAAGGGGAAAAATGCAGGGTCACTGATACAACTTACTTTTCCCCAATCCACCCTACTGCTAAAGATGACCCTTCCTGCACTACTTGAAATTTTACCAATCAGAGAGAGAGTGGATGGGTAACTATCTTCCTTTTTACTTTGATCTAGGTTGGTTTGAAAAATCATGTTTAATGATTTAATACCTGGATTTAATGGTTTAATACCTGGATTAAGCACACTATGACTTTGGATGAAAGATAATTGAGACAGTATTTTGGAATTTAAAGCATTATAAGGGAAGGCAGGCTGCATCAGTCTTCCAAATAATGATTTCAGGACTAGCAGTGTAAAGCAAGCAAGATGTTCATGGTCATATGTTATGCTGTGTGCCCTGCTCTCTCTTTAGGATAGCACTGATCCCCACAAAATCCTTATTAACATTTAATGAAAAGACAGTCCCCTAGAAGAATGAAACCGAAGAATGCAGCTGCCTTATTAATTAAACTTTGGAGGATTCGCACTTGGCCTCTGAATCATAATTTATTCTATATGAACTATTTACTGAATTTTGTACCACTGCCCCTATGAATTATTTTGTCACAGGAATTTTATTTTGTTATTGCAGCTATTTAAATAACATTAATCTAGATGAAACATAATTTTCTAAATATACTTCTAGAAATCATTTTATTTTATTTATTTATTTATTTATTTATTT